>NC_061101.1:17417858-17450224 GCF_015104395.2 Macrobrachium nipponense | reverse complement strand
ACAGCCTGCTGGAGGACTTCCAACCACGCTCCACTATGCAGACAGAGTTAACAGCAATAAGACAGGCACTTTTGTACTCACTGGAGAATGAAGAAGGCCTGTAATCATCCACACCGACTCAAAGTCCTCAATGCAAGCCCTGCAACAACAGAAAAACAAAGAAAATAAGGCACTGCTGGCTGGAATTAAAACACTGCTACACCAGCACAGCGAAAGAGGAGACCTGTCACCTTAAACTGGATACCCAGTCACATAGGAATTCCAGGCAATGAGAGGGCTGATGAGCTAGCCAAAAGTACAAAACACATTGACAGAGTGCAAATACATATACAACCTGCACTGCAACAAATAAAAAATGCAATGAAACCACTCTGCAAGAAAAATTGCTAAAGACCATCGTGAGTGGGTAGAAAAGAACTCACCGTCTGCCAGATGGTATAAGACATCGACTGGTCTAGTGCCTCCTCCCATAGACAGGCACACACCAAGAAAACTTGCTGTGATCATCCACAGACTCAGGCTAGGATATAAAGCCTGCTGGGAAATTGTGGAAAACAGTGTCAGACCATGTGAATCAATGTCAAGAAGAAACACAGCAACCACTCCTTCACTACCTGCTGGGAATGCAGAGAAACTGCACAGCTAAGAGGTGCAGCACAAAATGACTTACCTGCACAAGATGCTGAGCATGCAGCTGCCACAGTCACAAAGACAATCATTGAAAACTTAGAAGAGCATGGCCAGGTGCTCTACAACCTACCTCCACCAAGGTAATCAAACTAATAACATCAACCACCCTCATCACATCCCCTCACTGTAAGGCTCTATCCACATCATCCACTATCATTCTTTTAAAACTTTACCTACAACTGAAATCTTCCCGCAGGGACCCAAGGGAGTAAAGGGTTGGACAACCCCCCTGCACCGCTTCTCCGATATTCGAAAGCCTTACATTCCTTCAAACTTCTACTATAATATAACATGATGGCCCTCTCTTACTGACACCATCATCCTTCCCCTGTCCACTCCTATCACTACTACTAAAGATATTTCCAATTTCAAAAAAACTAACCATGTACCTAAAGAATCTTTTCAGATCACCTACGGGCCGAACAAGGGAAAGGCCCGTGCCAACAAGAAGTGTTGGCTTAATACAACAACAACAACAACACAACAACAACCAAATTTTTTTATGGGACCGGAAAAAGAATATGCCCCAGAATCTCACGAGCTATCTTACTAGCTACCTGTTCATGTATCACCAATAAAGTTTCATATCCTAAACATCTCACATTCTCAACTAATATGACCTACGGGCTGCTCTATAAGGAAGAGCCCTTGCTGGCATAAGGCCAGCTTAATGTCAAACAACAGCAACATACCAAAAGCAGTCCACCTCAGCTTCTCAGCCTAGAGGATGTCTGCAGCTCCAGACGAAAGCTCGCTTCAAGAAAGCGAGAGAGAGAGAGAGAGAGAGAGAGAGAGAGAGAGAGAGAGAGAGAGAGAGCCGTCAATGACTTTGATGACTATGGTACCATAGTTTATCTGTAAAATTGAAATATGTACACCGATTCTTGACCCTGTATTTGATAATGACCTCTATGGGCGCTCTACTAGCTGTGTAAGTAGCACGGAAAAAGCCGCTATTCAAAAAATAGAGACGAATCTCTACAAGCGTAACGTTGCCGAAGTAGCCATTACTTTTAATAAAGTACGTTTGAGAGAGGGTCTGCTTCCTAAGTACAGTAATAATAATAATAATAATAATAATAATAATAATAATAATAATAATAATAATAATAATAACTCTCGAATTCCACCTACGATCAGATTCCACTTAAGTGATGCAAGACAATTTGAACATGAACTCAGACAGCATCCCATTACACAAAGGAACCCTTGACAGTCCTGTTGTTAATGACTCCATCTGTTATACTAATTGCTTACGTTATAAAATAGTTGCTATACGTCACTAACACTCAAACTTCTCACCATTGTTTATACATACGTACCTCGTCTTATTGAACATGGATTTTGTCACAAAGTATTAATATATATTCAGAAGACTTGCAGATTTACGAGAAATAAGGAAACGCCTTTAGGTGTTCATTATACGTCCTTTTCTTTCATTGGTGAGTTGCCAGTTTTTGTTTTCGATTGCGTATGGGCGTATTCTTATCCAAGGACTCTGGATCTATAACCAAAAAGGCTGCTTAAATTTATGATAAGATATACCGTGTAAAATATCTTTTTCTTCTTTAATGCTTCTATATATGAAGTATTCATTTTGAAATGATAATTATGAGAAATTACAATTATTATTATTATTATTATTATTATTATTATTATTATTATTATTATTATTATTATTATTATTATTATTATTATTATTATTATTATTATTGTTGTTGTTGTTGTTGTTGTTGTTGTTGTTGTTATTATTATTATTATTGTTGTTGTTGTTGCTATTATTATTATTATTATTATTATTATTATTATTATTATTATTATTATTATTATTATTATTCAGTAGATGAAACCTATTTATATGAAAAAAGCACACAGAGGTCATTGACTTGAAATTGAAGCTTCCAGAGAATATAGTGTTCATTAGGAAGAAGCAAGAGGAAGTAAAGCGAAATACAGAAAGATGAGATCGAACTTATTAAAAAAAAGAAAAATACATTAATAAATAGATAAAAAAAAGTGTTAAAATGCAAGTAGAATAGAATAAGGGTAGTAATGCATTATTACGTTTTCGCTTGAACGTCTGAAGCCCCAATTGCGTGACATCCTTTTAGGAGGCTGCTCCACAGGTCCTACGATGTGAGGAATGAAGGACCTCTTGAACTTAAAATTTCGAGAGGGAGGCACATTTACATCATATCGGAGTTGCCGTTAAGCGAATCTGGTCGCTCTCGGCAGATAAAAGGGTTCGGGGATCAGCCGTGAATGTAAAAGATCTCTGTTGAAATACAAATTATGAAAAAGTTATAAACAAAAGACCCGGTTGTTATTACTTGGTTATCGATCATCCCAACTCCTACCCAGTGTGCAAATCTGTACGATTGGATCTTCAAAGTGAGCGAATCTATGTAGATGCCTGTTTATAATCTATAAAGACAACTTTCATACGGAGAATCTAAAGCACATTCTCCACCCACATTTCCTTTGACGAAGGGGCACCTAAAGCAGCCTATTCCTGTTTAACAAAACGCCCTAAAAATCGATACAACGAAGGGTCTTTTCTCTCCTGTAGTTATCAACAAGTTTCTACGCCACTACGACTTCTAATAGTATTAGCAAATGTGGCTATAACCAAAACTAATAACAAGAGAGTCAGACTACAACGGTTATCATTTCATTATGGTCAATGTTATTCTTATCATTAAAAGGGAGAGACTGTTTGTGGAATCCAAGTGTGACCACGAAATTCACTGAAATATTCAAAGACACCCCTCCATTCTTCATTGATCATTCAAGAGTTCAGGCATATTCACCTCTACGTGTCAGTCAGCTGTCTGTCACCTTTCGAGTAGTGACTATCACGGCTGCATAATTAATGGCTTCGCTGGAATGTTTACACGAAGATTCCACGGAAAGGGAAACTTATATACCTACGTAACTGGATTCCTTGTGAGCGTTCATCTATCGAATATCTCAAACGTATAAATACCCTACATTAGTAGATTCGTTTTTTTTTTTTTTTTTGCGTCATCTACTCAGAATCTAGAACTTATGAAGTTTCAGATGCTCAATGGATAACGCTCAAAAAGAAATCTAATACCCGAAGGTTTATAAGCCTGAGATTACACGAAGTTAATTTTTTTTTGAGGGGGGGGCGGGGGGTGGGGGGTCATCTAAGCATCTAAAATTATAAATCTTAATGATATTCTCGGGAGCTTCTGAAACCTCATTTTATGCCTTTTTGGGCGTCATCTATTAAGCATGTGTCTCGTAAAGGATTCCTATTTCAGGTTTGTGTATTCATTCGTATATGGACAGGCACTTCTTTTGAGTCTCTAATATAGTCTTCAAATCTTTTGTAACGGAAGCATAGTTCATGAACATGCAAAATGACAGTTATTCATCCCTTGCAGCGGTACGTATGTAAGTGGTTGTATTTGCATTGTTGCATTTGTATCCACAACGAAATTTTTTCCCAGTCGAAAATATTTATTTTATTAAACTATGTCAAAAGTATATAATGATTAAATAAGTCTTAAGCCACTTCTGTACGCACCAGTTCACCATATAATTTGTTTTTTTCTTCTCATTTTCCCTGTTCTAAGAAATAGTATCGGTAACTTTTTTCTTCATCGTTTTATCTAAGAACCAAATATTCCTTATTAGATCTCTAAACACATTATCTTTCCATCTCGTCCTCGGTCTCTCTCCCCGCCTTTCTTCAGGCTTCAGATATTCCATCTACACAATCTCTTATCGTTTCCCAAACACAGACAGACGCAGATGATGTCTCTCCCGACGACGTTCACTAGTATTATCATTTGACCATTCTCGGACTTCATAATTATTCTATGATACGATTTTCTTAAAGCTAAAATGCCTTCGACCTAAATAATTATAATTTCCTTAGTTTCCCTTTCTTTCTATAGTGTGAGTTCCCTCCTGATGTGGGGCCCTTCGTACTTTTGTGATAAAATGCTTTGCATTATTAATTATTTCTGCAATATCTGTAAAATAATTCTTGCTGTCAAACTACACAGCAACTATCCCAACATGATTCTATTACTGCAACATTCTGCTAATTCATTCCTGTCGTTGTATGCGTCTATAACAAATTCAAAGATAGGTACTTTACAAAAAAAAATAATGAATTAAGAAAAACTAAAGAACAAACAAGACAAATGCGTGCTGAATCATTCCTGTCCTTCTTTATGGATAAAGTAAATTCAAGGATCGGTATAAAAAACACACACACACACACACACACACGAGGCAGATGTGTGTATTGATTCCACGATCACCGAACAAAGCGAGAAAACTTAACCACTGAAAATGGACAGGTCTCGATGAATGAGAATGAAGCCTTTGTAAAATGAATAAGGAGAGGTAATCAATTATGTCAATGCAGAGGGCCTTAAAGATGCTTGGCAACGCCTGGAACCTCCCACTCGCCCAGGAGATCTGGAGGAGGAAAGGCCGTCCTGAAGACATCGAGGAGCGCAAAACGGAGGAAGGAAGGTTAGTGGTCCGGAGACCCTGATATCTCTCTCTCTCTCTCTCTCTCTCTCTCTTCTCTCTCTCTCTGTAGAGAACGCTGTATCATTCAAGTAATTACTACATCTCCAATTACTCGTTAAATTACTGGTGGAAAAACATGCAGATTGTTAGCTTTTGTACATGTTTTTTGTTAGTGCAGTTTATTCAGAATCTTACAAAATCTCTTGAAAACAAAACACAGATCTTCGAAAGATTCAGTTATCCTGAATATTTTGTTCCCTAAACTTTGTTCTTTTTAAATCGATTTATTTCATCTGTTTAAGTTTCATCATCTTTTTCCTGACTTGTTCACTCTTTTTCCTTCCCTAAATTTTTCTAATTAAAATCACACCCTCACATATAAATATGTGTGTGTTTGTCTGATTATATATATACACGTATATACTAAACTGATACATCCTTTTCAGATTGGCATGATACTTATAAAGGATGGTACTTATATCTAAAAGTGCTCTAGGTAAGTGGCTGTAGAGCTTTCTGATGTAGAAAAAGAGACTTATATCCCTCCACTTCTATCATTTTAAATCACTTTCAATAAACCCTGCTGGAAAAGGTAGTATTTACTCTTTTTGTTATTAGTTATATCTACCTATTTTTCATCTGATTCTTCTTCTTTCCCACCGTTATCCCTACACAAAGGGGTCGGTTGCCTGATGCGCCTTTCCTTACAACATTAGGCATGGTTTATTATTTGGCAAAGGGGGTTTTACGACCGCATGCCCTTGCTGTCATCAACCACAGTTATTGGTGGTGGACCTCGCCTTTGACTAAAAAGTCCACCTGCGAAGCAGCAGTTTTCACAGCTATTGGCGATGGGCTTAGCCTTTCACTAAACGGTAAGACTGCAAGGCAACAGTTTCCACAATTATTGGCGGTGGGCCTAGCATTTTACTAAACAGTAAGACTGCAAGGTAGCAGTTGGCACAGTTACTGGCGGTGGGCCTAGCCTTTGACTAAAAAGTCCATCTGCGAGGCAGCAATTTCCACAGTTATTGGTGGTGGGCCTAGCCTTTTACTAAAAAGTAAGACTGCAAGGCAGCAGTTTCCCCAGCTATTTTCGGTGGGCATACCCTTTCACTAAACAGTAAGACTGCAAGGCAGCAGTTTCCACAGATATTGGCGGTGGACCTAGCCTTTCACTAAACAGTAAGGCTACAAGGCAGCAGTTTCCACAGTTATTGGGGTGGGCCTAGCCTTTTACCAAGAAAATACGACTGCATTGGCAGCAGCTGTCCTTTTAGTCGCCTTTTACGACACGTAGGACCTACGGTGGTACTATTCTTACATACCTACCACCGTGTGGCATTTTCTATCTGATTATAGCAACACAAATACCTAGGCTCAACTGTACGCGTTCTTTGAATTTCTAAATATTACAAAATAATAACATGAAATGTACATATCAGTAATTTTTTGCTTCAGTTTGTGGAAATGTGGTAATCTTTTTCTGTCAACAGTGTTACTCGTCACCATAAGCATATTCCTAGCAAACGCCACCGTTCAGACTGCAACGGGTTTGAAGGATAGTAATATGGTCGGCCGTGGTAGTAAAACGTATGTATAGCGTGTGTCCGCACGATTCAGTTGTTATAAACGGTTATTTAAACCAGCACCACTTATGTACAATATCATTTAACGTTAAATTGCATCTGAAATTTGATAAGCACTCTTGTATTGACGGTAATTAAACGTACGGTTTATTTAAATGTTGACGTTTCAGTTTCAAACAACCTTAGAGTTAAATAATGTTTTTTAACTGAAAGATGAAACGGTTATTATTCAATTTTCCTTTGAACTAGATTAATTCGTAGACTACTGACATCCAGATTTAATATGTCGTGAATTCAATAACTAGAGCTTCACTGTTTCAACTGTACCTGTGACTAAATCCTAAGCCACCTTATTTAAATAATTACACTACAAGATTTAATTCTATATGCACCATAAGTAATGATAGCTTGTATTTTCAATACTAAAATATAGCGAATATGGCTGTATTTAAAAATAATATCAATAGCTTTCTATTTTATCAGAAAATTATCTTATCTTTATATTATATATATATATATATATATATATATATATAATATATATATATATATATATATAGATAGATATAGTATAGTTATATATCAATCGCAAGAGATATGATATATCTCAATTTTCTAATCAATAAGAAAACGATTGATATTATTTTTAATGACGGCCATATTCGCTATATTCTGGTTTTGAAAATACACATAACTAATATTTATGGGGCTTTAAATTCCAGTATACTTGAAATTCAACAGAAAATATAATTAAATCTTGTAGTGTAATTAATTAACATAATTTCAGTGATGCTCTTGGAAGCAGTTTCATTACACTTATGAAGAGATTGGTTAACTCAACGCTCCTGAACATCCAACTCCTTTATGACAGAGGTCACGAAGGTAAGTTTTTATTCTTATTGAGTAATATAAGTTATTTTAAACAGTCAACTGAAATAACAAAAAAATCAGTTTTTTATAAATTTTAGTACTTGAGAAAACAATGATTCTTTTCGTTCACATTTTGAATTTATTCTTAAGCATGTATAATAACTAAAACTGAACATGAACTAATAAAATAATATTTGAAGTAAAGGCAAGGATAGATTCATTATGGAACCATCTATATTTATCTGGTTATCCATTTTTTAAAGAAGCAAGAATGATATGTTGTCAAAGAATGAAATAGGCAATGAACGCTATAAGTAACGAGGCTTTTGACATTCTAGAGATTTTTGAAAAGGAAAAATGTTCCTTCTGACTTTACATTATCTGTTCTTAACTCTTCCTTTTTCAGAATGACTGAGATTATCAATTATCGACGTCGAGTTATGATTATATTTCTCCTTCCCCACAAAACAGAGAAGGCTCAAAGTATGATAAAGGAGTTATCCAGTGAAGTGTCTGGGTTGATGACCTTCCACTCCGATACTTATCCAGGAACCGTAGACATGATCGTTCTTTCAGCAACGCCAGGCACATCTTTATTGACTTTATGCAGTTTTCAGAAGGTTTTGGACATCTTTCAGAAGGTAACGACCGCTTTTGCGTTTTGTCATTATTCAGTGTTGATATTCACTTATGTATAACTCATGTGTTTTGTCATCGTTCAGTGTTATTCATAGAGTTTAATTTGACCAAGCAGAAAATTAAAATCTATTACAAGCAATTTTCTCTCATTTTATGAGCTTTGCAGAAACAGGAAAATAGTTAGCCTATTACTTTACTTGTTATTATGCACTTAATTCGAGATAATATTGTAAAGCATGTACTATTTAGTTTGCTTGACAAGTTGAATCTTTATTTGAAAAAGAACTTAAAATAAATTATATGAATCCAGTAAGCAGCCAATTTAAATATATTTACAAAATTGGAATTTACCGATGAAATATGTTTCATATAGTTTAACATTATTCCCAATAGTAAAACAGTGAGAATAGATTGTGAATAACTTCAGATTAATAAAGTATAATCAAAATGTGAAAAATTTACATTTTCAAATTACTGCTTCTCGGAAGGTTTACTTTTTCTCATGAGGAAACTCAGAGAGATATTATCCACTACGTTTCACATATCTGGTATAAAAATGAGATTCACTAAACCATTTTCTAGCATGAATAGTCTTTCCTTCTTTCAGATCAATATTAAAAGAACCAAGAGTCATCTGGTCAACTGGATTTTGTTATTCGAGAAGAGGGAAGTCACAAATGAGTCCATGGCTGCTCTACAAAATCTAATCTTTGAAGGGACTCACGTCACGATAGTTAACCAAGAAACGAGTGGAAAGTTTCTGGTGTTTTCTGCAAATGTGATGAAAGATGGAGTTGTCAGGTATTTTTTTATGGTAGCAACACTCGTAGAGTTGCTGGTTAGTAGTTTATTTATTTCCACACAAAAAATTAATTTCAAATCACAAATGGAAAAGGATACATAATAGTTATGTTCTTTATTTGCACCCCCAACAAAAAAAAGGCTTAGTACACTGAGTGTTTAGTCACAAACATAGCATTTTTTTCCTCTCTCTCTCTCTCTCTCTCTCTCTCTCTCTCTCTCCCTAAATTCCTTTTTTAATTACACAAGCCATATGGAAGTCATTGCAGTGTGACGCCTCTTAGTAAAACATCTAAATGAAATCTGAAATTGTATCATCGAATCTGTCTTTACTGTTGTCAACGTATTCTGCTCATTCTTTGCCTTAGTCTTCATAGATTATCTTGAATCCTCTGCCTGCTGCTATGCTCATTATCACAGCTCGATATGAGACTATCTCTCAGCATTACCTTAGGGTTTCAATCAAAGGCTTTCACTTCACGCAGGTTTGCCTACAAAGGACAATGGAACAACACCAACGAAGGAAAAAAACCGCAGTTCCTCCTACCCTTGTATGACCCCGACCAGTACCGTGACATGAAAGGCAGACAGCTCGACGTAGCAGCCAATGAAGATCCTCCTGACCTCGTCTTTGGGAAGCCAAACGAAGATGGAAGCATTCAGGCTCTTGGAGGCACTGACTACATGATCCTCAGATCGCTCAGCGAGGTTTACAACTTTACGTACGTGCCGTATCTAACATTGTAATTCATGAAATATTATTTTTTCCATCATAGAGGGAACAATATCCTTTGCAATAGATTACCAGGCACTGCTAACTGCCCTTAAAAAGTTACAAGATAAGCTTGAAGGTCCAAATTGGTGTTCACACAATTTCTCAGTACGTCTAAACAAGTCATATCTTCAGTTCGTGTTGAACTGGTTCGCAAAATATAATTTGCTTACGTAAAATATTGACCTATAATTATTCACGATATTACAGGCAATAAATCTCAATTTTAGTTCCTAGTTAATTAATCAAGGTTAATCTAAGTATTCCTGTACAATAATCATCACATTAATATTTGCAGGTTTAAGCTATTTCCCTCAATTGACGGTGCTTGGGGCTATCCTCAGCCTAACGGGAATATTACTGGAATTATCGGAATGACAGCAAGAAGGGAGTCCCATATTGCTATTTGTGGAATTGCTTTGAATGGTTAGTAAGTATACACTTTCAGAAACTTATTCATAGTCTTCAAATGTAAGCAATCAAATCTATATTGTTCACGAGAAGAAATAATACATTTCCCAAACATTTCAAAATGGAATATTCGCCCTTTTTAACTCTCTATCTATCTATCAATATGTATATAAATATAGATATGTATATATATATATATATATATATATATATATATATATATATATATATATTATATATATATATATATATATATATATATATATATATATATATATATATATATATATATATATATATATATATATATATATATATATATATATATATATATATATATATATATATATATATATATATATATATATATATATATATATATATATATATATATATATATATATATATATATATATATATATATATATATATATAGTATATATATATATATATATATATATATATATATATATATATATATATATATATATATATATATATATATATAGATATATATATATATATATATATATATATATATATATATCTATATATATATATATATATATATATATATATATATATATATATATATATATATATATATATATATATATATATATATATATATATATATACATATACATATATATACATATACCATATACATATATATATATATATATATATATATATATATATATATATATATATATACATATATATATATATATATATAATACATATATATATATATATATATATATATATATATATATATATATACATATACATATATATATATATATATATATATATATATATATATATATATATATGTATGTATATATATATTAGTTTTTTAAAATAATCATGAATTCCAAAATCCGTTTATTGCAGATTTGCGGAACACTGTCATCGATTACAGCGCGCCTTATAATGATGTATATACGTGTATTTACTCAAGAGCGCTTAGCGAGAAGGAAGAGAATTCGCCATCTTGGCACATTTTCTCTAGAGGTGAGACAAAGATATGTATACATACATACACACACACGCGCATATATATATATATATATATATATATATATATATATATATATATATATATATATATATATATATATGTATGTATGATGTATGTATGCTTAAAAAATCACAGTAGATGCACGTGACTTCATAAATAAGCGAATTCCACAGGAAAATGATAGTCAAAAATCCAAGCGCTTTCGTCTTTACTAAGACATTGTCAAGGAGCGAATGAAATACAATTGTAGAGAAAGGTCTCAGGTACACAACAAGATCAAGAATACCAGATGGTTAATTGTCAAAAGGGTAAAAATTAAAAGAGATAATCCAGGATTATCGAATATCACACGGTCACAAACCTAAACAGATTGACCCTAACCGAAATTACAAAGTTTCTTTACAGTCCAAAACATGTAAAAACTGAATATATTAATTTTGTTGCTTATATTTATCTAAAACTTTTTTCATTATGAAAGCATCAAGTTTAAATAAACCAAGACTTAAATTTAGAACATTTATTATTTGACTTGATGAAACCAGATTCAATGATATTCATTTTTAACTGTGTCATTACATGGGATTAAGGCTCTTGCTTGACTCCAGTTAATAGGATGGTCTAAATCTCATCATATACGAATAATGCATTCGATATTTGCCCAGTTCTCACAGAATATTGATGTTTGAGACGTTGTGAAAGAGATTTACCGGTTTGTCCGTAATAGACTTTATCACACTTTTGCAAAGAATTTCATATATGCAGCCTGGAAGATCTTTAGGAGAATTTTTGATTACTAAACTCTTGACATTAATATTACTGAAAACAACATTTATGTTAAAAAGCTTTAAAATTCTAGGAATATCTAAAAACCTTTCATCATAGGGTAATTTTTGAATGTTATGCTTACTAAATTCAAGTTTGTCATTAGTTGAATAAAATGTTTTTCTAGCTCTTTTCCATGCCACATCTACAAAAGTCCTTGGGTATTTAAGTTTCATTGTATTATCATAAATAGTTTTAATTTCAGCGTCAATAAACTGCGGGCTACAGACACGTAAAGCCCTTAGAAACATCCCAGAAAAAAAACAGAGAATTTAACATTTTGATGGTGATTGGAGTAGTAATGAACAAAAGAGGCAATGTTAGTTGATTTTCGAAAGACTGAAAAGGTGAAATTTCTATCATTTTTAAGGACAGTTACATCAAGAAAATTCAAATTACAATCTCTTTCTTCCTCACCATGAACTGTGATCACGTGTAAACAAACATGGCGGAGCAAGATATGAGGACATCAGAACTCAAGCTAGGAAGCGGCACTGCTGATAGTCATCTTAGTTTTTATAAAGCCTTCATAGTGACTGAAATAGGTTTATATAGTTAATGTTAATATTCTTTTTTTTTCTTCTTCTCACTTGTGAGAATTACGATACATCTCCAACATTGGAGATGATATGTACATAAAATTGTCGAGTTGTTATTCGAAAGCAGTAAAGTCTCCATATAGAATAGAATTTAATGAAGATTGTACGATATATATATATATATATATATATATATATATATATATATATATATATATATATATATATATATTATATATATATACTAAATCGAAAGTGTTTGGATTTCTGCCTATCATTTTCCTGTGGTATTCGCTTAATTAATGAAGTCACGTGCATCTACTGTGATTTTTTAAGCAATTAATATTATATATAATATATATATAGATATATATATCTATATATATATATATATATATATATATATATGTATGTGGTGGTGTGTGTTGTGTGTGTGTTGTGTGTGTGTGTGTGTGTGTGTATCTGTAAATCAGGGATATATATATCTCTCTTGTACTAAAGTTCATCATTCTAGGTTGCACTGTATTTATACTGTTGATTATATAATGCTTTATCCTTTGAAAGTTAACAGAATTTTTAGAAATTACGATTCTTCATTTCTTCATGTTTGTAACAGGTATGGATCGGCATCGTGATCACGACCCTGGCCATAGGTCCCATTTTAAGGCTTCAGTCTGAAATCTCAGAGAAATTCAGCTCTCGAGAATCGAAGTGGGACTTCAGACTTATTCCCTCAACACGTTTCGCAATTTTTTTTTGGTTCTGCAAGGTAACCTCTCGACACCAAAAAAACCTTTCTCAGAGGATTGTATTCGTCTTCTGGTACATATTTTGTCTGGTCGTCTGTGGTAAGTTATCTTTCTAAGTCTTTTCTGTATATATTGATTCGTTTTTCATCTCCTACGCGAGTAGAGATCGATAGGGTAATAAGGAAGGCCCACAGAACATTAGGCTGCAAAGTAGCCCTCTTATACCCAATGTAGTGACCGGATTTCCAGAATGAACGAATTCATAATTAATTCTGTTATATTTTACAATTGGATTTTTTTTTCATTCTAGTTCTGGCTATGTTTGTCCATTTCTAAATGCTTTTTCTAAATATATCATGACATATGAATACAGATGAACTATATTCATTCGCTTACCCTCTATTTTCGAACTAATACACTAAACTAGAAACTTGAATTGTGCAGCTTTCCTTTTTTTTTTAACGTATGGCAGGTTTTCATAAATGACCTTTGTTTCAGAGAGGGTCTTCTACCGAGATTGCTCTAATCTTCTTAATAAATTCATACGTAAATGAATATACGTAAATAGTTTCTTCATACACAAATGGTCTATTACAGTTGTCTACTCTGCGAAATTAACTGCTGTTCTTGCTATCCCTGTCTACGAGAAACCAATCGACAGTTTGGAGGACCTACCGAATGCAGTTCGAAATGGATTTACTCCAAGTGTGATCGGGGACACAATCAATGAATATATGTTTAAGGTCAGGAAGGGCGATTTTCATTCATATTTATAAAACCGGTCAGAAATTTAAACTTCTCATCATTAGTGGGCTATAACCACTAATTACATATCTGGGGAAAGAACACTTTAAATGTGAATAGTGAATTCATTCAAAATATCATTTTTATATTTTTCACTGTCAATTTAACGTCATTTTATAAACCTGAGTAAATGCTCATAAGCACGTTTAACGGTTTCTTGCATTTTTTTAGCCACAAATGTTTAGATTCATGAGCTAAAACGTTTTATGTATTTTCTTAATCATAAATGCTTAACCTTCGTAGATATATAAAGGTTAAAAATCTAACAATCCTTTTACAAATGTTTGGAAATATTCTATTTCAACCATGGTCACTATTCATCCAATATTCAGAGACATTTAATAAATAACATGACTTAATATTTTAAGGACGCGGTTGATGGCATTATGAAACAAACCTGGCGACTATTCAACCATAAGGACAGGTCCAAGAGTTTTGTAGACACAACTTCAACTGGGATGAGACTCGTAAGTAACAGAGATACTGTCATTTGCACACTTACTCTGAAAAAACATTGACTATGCTTTTAAATGACAAGTTTAGCTTACGTTTATAACCCCAAAGAGGTATGATTTTTCAAAGGGGCAAATAGTAATTATCAGAGAGTCAGAATTCCTCAGCAGAGCTTTCTTTCCTGAAGTTCTTGCAAGAGAAATCAGTGCACAGATATTTCTTATAATTATTACAAGTTTTTATGTCAGAATTCTCATCAGAGCTGTCTATCCTGAAGGTCTTGCAAGAGAAATCAGAGCACAGATATTGTAGCGAACCTGCAGGGGCTTGCGCCTGCCCAATCAGAATAAGACCATTGACACCTCAACCAACCATACGAACGAGGAATGTAAAGTCACGACGTTGAAGTCGTTACAGACATTTCATTCTGCAAATTAAATAATTACAATAATATTTTTATCCTACTTTACAGAGAAAATGTCAACAGACCAAAATTAAAATTAAATTACACTTACAAAAAACAATAATAAGTATATTACAACAAAACCAATCAAAACAGAAGTAACAAATTTGAATTTGAATCGTCCAGTAAATTACACATGGAATTGATCAATCAATACAGTTACTTACTCAAAGCTATTTAGTTGGAGGACGCAGTCTTATTCTAAATTATTACTGGCGATCTCGAAAGAGAACCGCCCAGCTCCAGGCCTCAAGATCAAGTGTAAAACATCGATTCTTTGCGCAGATTTTCGCATGTTAAAGAATTCGTCCAGTACTTAGTTTGGCAACTAAACGACCCCAAATTTTATAATTGGCTAGTTCAATAATGGAAATAGAAGACGCGATTCGTGTCTGTTTACACTCCGGAGCTTTATCTCGGGTTAATTTTTGCTCTGTTATAAATTATACACGTTTTTTCATGAATATTTAAAATTAACTTTTTAACCTTTTTTGTAACAAATTTTACATACTAGAATTATAGATAAAACTTGATCTCATTTGATAAATAAGCAAGAAACAGGAACTTTAATTTTTTTTTTTTTTTAACTTTTTTTTTTGCTTAATAAGAACATGAACCAAAACGACAACATATAGGAAAAGTACTCATTTAGATGAAATTGCACTTTTTGCGACAAAATTTTACGTTATATGCAACTGAAAATCACACGTATGTTACTGTAAATGTCTACAAATCAGTACGTTCATTGTTCCTCAGAATGACAACCAAATCTCTGACCGACTTAGTGACAAACTTAGATTTTTCATCAGACTTATACCGCACCGATACTGAACGTGTTATATTATCAGACGACTTGTTTTCAGAAACAGCTTCGCCCCAATGCCAATGGTTACGCACGGGATTAGTATCTCTGATTATTACGATATCATTTATCTCTACTCCCCGGTTGGAATCTGACCACTTTTCTCTGGGAAGAAGAGCTGGAAAAATTTGATCATACCATATTTTCCACCAATGATTTAAAAAAAGTTCATTCAGTGCGAGTATTTTTGTGTACTCTATTTGCTCAGGTGTTTTAGCCAACTCGAAATCTAAAAGTTCACTGATATCACCGTTTGATCTACCCAAAATAAGGTCATTTGGACGTAGTAATCTCAGCGTCTAATTTGGCAACATTATTTCTATGAACACCTAAAGGCCTATTATTTATCATATCAGCAACACTGTACATTAGTCTCTGCAAACGCAACTTAGTAAAATCAGGTTTTCTCGAAGCAGTGACAGCTTCTAAAGTATTCTTCACAGTTCTGATCATCCTCTCAGCTTGTCCAACTGACGAATGAGCTCCAGATGGTACGAAGTGCCAGGTTGTTGTTTCGGGATTTGTCTGAATCTTTGCCATCTTGGTATGGTTCGAAAGGCTCTCCATGATGTTTGCAGCACCACGGATTTGCGAACCAAGATCTGCAGTCACAGACGTGGGTTTTCCGCGGATTCTAGTGAAAGCATCGAAACCTGCAAGGAAGCAGTTGGTATAGTAACCTTCAAGGACCTCTATGTGGGCCGCACCAGATGCACGACACACGATGACCAGAATCCAGGCTTTACCAGAATATACCCGGTAATTTCTAGTCTCGCGGCGATCTGCGATGGTATTGAACGGACCAGCTATGTCAATGACCACATGTTCGAATACTGGCGATCGCACGAGTTGTTCCACCTTACGAGGAGCGATCTCTACTTGGGCGATCTTCTTCCGTAGAAAGCGACAATATGGGCACTGCGACACAACTTTGCTGACGAACCGTTTACCGTTGAGGATCCAGAACTGCTCACGTACTAGGGCAAGAGTAGTATCTGCACCAGAGTGCTGCGGTTGCTGACATTTACGCACCAAGATCTCTGCAAAGGGTTCAGAGTATGGTATAATAGCAGGCGGGTTTGATAGAGCAGCACCAGTACGACCTAGTGCTCTCCACACACCGTCGGCGTCCAGTATTGGGTTCAGTGACTTCAGCTTATGTTCCACAACTGACGGTCGCGACTGCTGAGCCTGTTGAATAAGAAACAATTTTGATATTACTAACTCACGCTTGGTAGGCACAAATGTATCATTTTCAGCAAACCATCTCGAACGTTCTGCTTTCGTCATACTACTGATGGCAACTGGAGTAGTCTTCACTGTTCTCTTCAGTCGATCTCTGAAAAATTGTGAAGCATTTTCCATAAATCTTATGATTCTAGAGATGCGACGTTTAATCTTCATCAGGCTGTCATTTTTGTCGACCGTTATGTTAAATGTTTTTAGGATATCAAGAATAACTGAATAATCTTCATTTGTTCCTCCATCAATCTGGACACATAGTGACTTACATCTTCCAATGGTCATCCGTGGATCTTTTATTCTTATGTCCAGATCTTCTTTCTTCGCATGAACTTCATTTGCATGTTTGATTGGCCATTCGTTGATGTCCTTCTTCATGAAGTCTGGACATTTTTGCCATCTGTAATCCTTTCCCATTTCAGATGGGTTAAGACCGCGTGACGCATCATCGGCAACGTTGTTTCCAGAGTCCACATGGTACCAATCGTGAATATCAGTCAGAGTTTGTATTTCACTGATAAGGCTGGCTGTCCACATGTTGTACTTGTAGGGCTCTTGACGCAGTTGTCCCAGAACTATGGTGCTGTCAGTTAGCAGCATTACCCTTTCAAAAATGAAGCTTGATTTTTTGACAATATTCTGTTGCATTCTGGCACCCAGCAGACATCCAAGTAACTCACCACGGGGGATCGTTAACGTCGGAATTTGTGGCCAAGGTTTAGCCTTTGACATGGCAAGAACAGATGCTCGCTCGCCATTTTCCAACTTCCAGTTGTAGTACGCGACACATCCATAGGCAGTCTGAGAACTATCACAAAACATTACTAGAGTGGGTTTGCCAACTGCAGTTGTAAGACAACGAACAAACCTGACTTCTTTTAGACCGTAGATCGAACGAATCACTTCTTTACACCGACTGCGGGTTGTAGGTAGGTCATCATTACCATCTAGGATCAGATCGTCCCATTCCTGTTTAAGGCGGAATATTTGACCTAGTTCGTGCTTCAGGCAGATGGTAACCGGAGTTGCAAGTCCCGTCGGATCATAGATGGTTGCTATGATCTGTAGATAATTTCTTCGACTGAAAGTGTCAGGGAAGGCATCATCAAAGTCCTCTAAACTGATATCCTCCTCTGATCTAATGCCTCTCCTTTTCTTTGAGAAGTTAATCCTACCTGAAATGGAAATTTCATCGTTGGTAGAATGATATATTATACCCAGGATCCTTTCCTGCTCTGGTGTCCGTCGCACATTGTCAGGTACATCCGGGCACTTCTTTATGTGGGCATCAATATCACTTTCACTTCCACCAATCATGATATGCTTTATGATGAAGGATGCCTCACTGAGGACAATGTAGAGTTCCTTAGCAAGTTGTAATGCCGTGGAAACATCATCAACACTTGTTGTACCATCATCAACATACAAGTTCGATTTTACAAATTCGTATACCTGTGGGTACTTGTCCTTGAATTTCTCAGCTATGATGAGCATTGCTACACTGCATATACCACCTGCCGGAGTAGTTCCCCAGGAGTTTCGTAGTAATCGCAGCGTCTTTGCTTCTTTTTCCTTGTCCAGTTGATTCCACAAAAGGCGGTGCAGATGAGATTCTTCTGTCTCAAGGCGAACAGTGAAGTATGCTTCACTTATGTCCATTGCAACCGGTATTTTTCTTTCCTGGAACCTTAACAGCAGGGTTGGAATTGCCTTTAAATGGAACACTTGTATCAAATATGATTCTGAGTGGGGTTGAGGAACTATGCTCATTAAAGTGTGCGAAATGACAGATGTAGTAGACTTTGCCACCATTAGATTTCCACTGCACATCCTCCTCAGCTGTAACCTCTGTCATATAGCCGTCGTTGATCAACTTTTCAAATTCATCTACATACCAGTTCTTTAAAGCTTCGTTTCTGGACATGGTACGTGTTAATGAATTTAGGCATTTGAGGGCAATAGGTCGATTGTCCGACAAGGTACGGAAGCTTTCCTTCCAGGGTAACTTGCAAACTAATATCTTCTGTTCAGGGTCGTAGGTGAGACAACTCTTGTATGTCTGTACTCTTCGCTCCTCTTCTGAGTTTATGCCGACCGCGTCGCACCGATGACAAACCGGACCATCCTCTACTTCACACATACGATCAAACACAGTCTCAGCACTGGTCTTTATTGAAAGAACAGACTGTCTGCCATTTTCTACAACCTGCTGCACGGAGCCATTGCTCCGGGCTTTATCTGTGGAAACTTCCCCTTTCAGCCGTTCAGCATGACTTACTGCAATTGATGACGTTGACTGCAGAAGAACAGCAGAAATCTTTCTGTTGAGGAGCTCCGACAGCATCACACTTGGTTCATGGGAATTGACGGCAAAAAATGTCTCATGAGAACTGTGTAGAATGAACCCGAAGTTAGTCTCAGCTAAAACAAGGTTTTTGTTCTTGTCTTCACCGTTCGCGGAAATATGCTGGCATGATTGTCTCCGATGAGCAACTCGATGTCACCGTGAACAGGCTCTAAAAGTTCTGATGGGTGGACATCATCTTTGAACATGTCAGCAGCTGCATAATAACTGCCTCCATCAAGTTCACCGATGTAATCGACACCAATGCAATCAACTGCAGTCACGAAGTTACCTTCTGCATCGTAGAGTGGGATGCTGTACAGATCAGCCGGTCCCCAATCTTGTGGCTGGCTCTCCCCAGCAGTCCTCATCATTAAGTTCTTGATTCTGGATACTGGTTTGATAAAAGCTTCCCTTGCCACCGAGTTCAGAATCTGTGAGACAGTGGCTCCCAAATCATAAAGAACTGAAACCTCAAAAAGATTCCCTTTCCTTTTCATGAAGGCTGTATGACTAGGTCTCATTGTGTTCTGGCCTAGATGATGACGGAGTTTTTCGCAATCAACTGGACCATAAACCATGCTTGACGCAGCTAGACAAGCAGCATGCAATAGAGTATGAGGGTTGTCTGGTATCTTGCAATTAACCTCCTGACAAACGTGCTTATTTCTGCACTGATTTGAGGGATGAGAACCAAAGCACTTTTCACACCGGTTATGTTCTTTCAAGGTTTCTTTCTTTTTTATGGACGAAAGACCTAGGAACACTCTGCATTCAGAAGTTAGGTGATCAGCCATAGAATGCAAAACACACGATCGAACGGAAGATGGGGAATTTTTTGGCTTCCTGGTTTTCGATTCCTTCCAACCGTTACCCTTTTTGGGCGTTCCATTCTTGCCAGGCTTGACACCTTTCGAACCGCTGTTACCAATGTTTCTGTCCTTACTGCTAACCTGATAATTCTTAACGACCATCGTCGGCTCTTCTCTGAAAATGTAACTAGAATGAGCTTCTCCTCGCAATTTAGCTGTTTCTTCGATTGAGGCTGCAGTGTCGGCCATTCCTAAGAGTAGATCGAAGGAGGATTCAGCATCAAGGTCGTCTGCCAGACGTGGCGTTCTCTGCATCTGCTAAGATGGCCTCGGCCTCCAAACTTTCAATAGTCCAGGTCTCAAAGGCAATGCCAAATTTCTTCTGAGTCAAAGATTTCACTTTCCTGGGAGGCATGTTTACGAGATTGAACAGAAAACAGCAGTACAACACTCGAACGATGAATTCAGCGAGCCAGTTATGAGAAATGGAACACAAGAAGTATTGCTTCAAAACACCAACTTTGGGTCGATAACTGATAATAGCCACTTTTCTAGACGAGTCATTTACGGAACCAACTAGTTAGGCATTCAAACATTCAGCTTTTGCGAACGAAACTCCTTGACACTTTTGTTTGCTGTTGTTGACAATGAAGTAATTTATGAACGAGTTGACATTGAGGACAATTTACATACCACAAGGCACAAATTGGAGCGAACTTACTTTAAAGTTTCCTCGATTCCGCAGAGCACTTGCAAATGAAATGTAGCCCAACTGCAGGGGCTTGCGCCTGCCCAATCAGAATAAGACCATTGACACCTCAACCAACCATACGAACGAGGCATGTAACGTCACGACGCTGAAGTCGTTACAGACATTTCATTCTGAAAATGAAATAATTACAATAATATTTTTATCCTACTTTACAGAGAAAATGTCAACAGACCAAAATTAAAATTAAATTACACTTACAAAAAACAATAATAAGTATATTACAACAAAACCAATCAAAACAGAAGTAACAATTTTGAATCTGAATCGACCAGTAAATTACATATGGAATTGATCAATCAATACAGTTACTTACTCCAAGCTATTTAGTTGGAGGGCGCAGTCTTATTCTAAATTATTAATGGCGATCTCGAAAGAGAACCGCCCAGCTCCAGGCCTCAAGATCAAGTGTAAAACATCGATTCTTTGCGCAGATTTTCGCATGTTAAAGAATTCGTCCAGTACCTAGTTTGGCAACTAAACGACCCCAAATTTTGTAATTGGCTAGTTCAATAATGGAAATAGAAGACGCGATTCGTGTCTGTTTACAGATATTTCTTATGATTATTACAAGTTTTTATGTCAGAATTCTCATCAGAGCTTCCTTCCCTGAAGTTCTTGCAAGAGAAATCAGTGCACAGATATTTCTTATAATTATTACAAGTTTTTATGTCAGAATACCTCATCAGAGCTTTCTATCCTGAAGGTCTTGCAAGGGAAATCAGTGCATAGATATTTCTTATGATTATTACAAGTCTTTATGTCAGGATACCTCATCAGAGCTTTCTATCCTGAAGGTCTTGCGAGAGAAATCAGTGCATAGATATTTCTCATGATTATTACAAGTCTTTATGTCAGGATACCTCATCAGAGCTTTCTATCCTGAAGGTCTTGCGAGAGAAATCAGAGCACAGATATTTCTTATGATTATTACAAGTTTTTATGTCAGAATTCTCATCAGAGCTTCCTTCCCTGAAGTTATTGCAAGAGAAATCAGTGCATAGATATTTCTTATAATTATTACGAGTTTTTATGTCAGAATTTTCATCAGAGCTTCCTTTCTTTTCTCGCCTCTCAAGGTCTTGCAAGAGAAATCAGTGCACATCGGGCCTTGCACTAATGCGAAAATCATCGCTGTAGAAATGGGAGAATATAAATTCTACGTGGGTCGTGGCCTCTTCTATCCAAAACCTATTGGATTCGTTTACCCACAGGGAGCTCCTTACATAAGACCTTTCAATAAAGTGTAAGGCTCTGTTTTATTTCTTTATCAAAGCATTGCTCAATATATTATTGGAAATACATTCATACGAGTGTAATTCATTTGAAAATACATTCATACATGTGGGAAAACTTTTGGAAATGCATTCGTGCATATAGTATACATTTGGAAGTACTTTCGTGCATATAGAATACATAAGGCTCAGTTTTATTTTTTTATCAAAGCATTGCTCAGTACATTATTGGAAATACATTCATACGAGTGTAATTCATTTGGAAATACATTCATATATGTGCAAAACATTTGGAAATACATTCGTGTATATGGAATACATTTGGAAGTACATTCGTACATATAGAATACATTCATACATGTACAATACATTTGGTTTACATCATTGTTATTCACTGTTATTCTGTTAATTCTATCTCTACAATTTAGTAAATTTACTGAGTGTTTGTCAGTCTTTGATTATCTAAAAATACGACCTTCTCTCGGTCATATTTTTTTTTGTCTTTTTGTGATTCCAGAATCAGGAGACTTGTGGCTGCTGGGATAGTGAACAAGTGGTATGACGTAGAAATACATAAGATTCCGAAGAAGCATAACGAAGAGAATGAAGTTTCCAGTTCCTCGGCCCTCTCTCTTACTCACCTCCAGGTTAATATATATATATATATATATATATATATATATATATATATATATATATATATATATATATATATATATTCAGTTTTATGTTGCCGATATCAGTGTCTCAAGTAGATTAAATATATGGTGATTCACTGCTTCCAATGAATCAGAAAAGACAATTGTAGATATGAAGTATTATATATATATATATATATATATATATATATATATATATATATATATATATATATATATATATATATATATATATAGTTTTATGTTGCGGATATCAGTGTTTCAAATCAGAATAAACAATTGTTAATATGATGTATGTCGTTAGTCCATATTTCGAGTATCTTATAATCTAAATATTATTATTATTATTATTATTATTATTATTATTATTAAATTATTATTATTATTATTATTATTATTATTATTATTATTATTATTATTATTGTTCATTTCAGGCTGCTTTCTTCTTGATGTTTATTGGTTACTTGGCGGCAGCGATGGCGTTATTAGCTGAGAGGGTCCATTGGTCTTTATTTAGGAATGAACGAGCATCAGGAAAATAACAGAGGAGCCTGATTACAGGAGAGTCTACTGAGGAAAATATTGGTTAATTTCAAAGGTTATTTAATGCATTTTCTCTTTTTCATTGTGGGGCACTAAATGTACATAAATAGATCTTGCTTTCTTGGCTTTTCTTTGATTTGTGATATATACTATACTCAGGTTGCATTAGGAAATAGATTGATTTTATGATTTAGAATAAAAATTGTTCTTCAACCTCAAAGAACGTGATGACAACGTAGTCCTTTGAGAATTTGAATAACGAAAAACTTTAATCAAATAACTGTTATACTCAATTTATATATTCTCATTTTATTTCTAAATTCAGCGTTGTTAATTTATTACCTAAGCTTCGAGGAACTGGCTAGTTAATGTTGAACAGAAAATTGGTTACAAATCACTCTGTTTGTGAAACGATAACTTCTATTGTGGGTGACTTCATCAATAGATTATTGCAAACTGAATCTTCCGTATTACTTACCTCTCATTAAAATTATTAAGGCTTTGCACTTCATTACAAACTATATTTAACATTTGGCTATTCATCTGGTGAAAAATCCAATAATATTTTACATTCAAATCTCACCTGATATACATAAATCCACAGTATATAGCACTTAACTGTGAGACACCATCTGGATAATACTTTTAGAAAGTGTTTTATGAACTTAACCATAAGTTTTAAGTAATCAGTGATAAAATTCATGTCTTTAAAAGATCTGAAATCAATAAAAGACGACTATATGACTTTAGATAACGACAAATTTGAACGATGGTAAATTTGCCTGCGTCGAGACATTCCAATCTCACATGACGGGTTCACGCGTTCCAAGAACAATCACCGAGTGACAGAGGAACGTGACGGCTCGTTCCGCTCCCGCGCCCGTTAATTAACGGCCGTTCTGAATAGCCCAAAGAGCCCCCCTGGGGGGCTGGGGAGTGAAGCCATCCGACCACTCAGTCAAATACCATCGTTCCTTGAGGGAAGTTTAGGATTTAGGCGGAGTATGATCCTCACGAATTTGCAATATCGTGGAAATGGTTTTTCTCTACGTCAAGAATTGCTGATGGTAGAATTGAGCATGCTCTCTCTCTCCTCTCTCTCTCTCTTCTCGGTGACTTAGGTATTCAGCAGACAAATAAATTCCTCCAACAAATCTTGGCTCGATCCCACATGTGGGTGAGAATGTTTCGCAAGGTAATTTAGTTTCTTAACTGCAATGTATTAGGTGAAAAATATTTTTAAACGTATTAATCAATAAAAAGGCAATTGAATGAAGATAATATTTTAAGCAAAAAACAATGAGATTCATCAGTTATAAGTCACATTTTTAATAGCGATATATATAAATGTATATATATATATATATATATATATATATATATATATATATATATATATATATATATATATATATATATATTTTAGGGCTGTTGCCTTGTATAATAAGGTGCCCTATGAGGTATGTTAGACTTGCGATAATCTTACGCTAAGTCGGTTGGTATTGCACTTCCATATTCATTGGAGTGTCTTGGGGTTTGTAGATCACTTACGAAGTCGGTATTATCTTCTTTGGTTATGACAACGATGTGTTAAACTCATGATGATTCGGTGATGAGGTGAGGTTCTTGTAGAAAACACGAAGTATAAAAATATATATATTCTTCTGAGTTTACATGGTGAAGATCAGGTATGATTGTACAAGTCTTCTAATGACGATAGCTTGATCGCTTCTGCCAATGATGATGGCTAATTCTATTCTCCCTACATGATAAAGCTTAGGTATAGAGGTACAGGTCTTCTAATGACGATAGCTAACTCTATTCTGTTCTACTACCATCTCGGTTACCAGTCATAAAGGAAGCAGACAGTAGCTCGAACATACGAACATACAATCAGATGACATAGTTACTAATCACATAGGCCGCTTGAGCTATAGGTCACGGTGTTTGTCTCAAGCAGGAAGCTTGGACTAAAGTTTATAAACAATTGAATGACTACAGGTGACGGCATGTTATCTTAGCCTACTTTGTTGTATACGTCATCTTTACCGTCTCTAGTCTGATCACATTCCTGCAAGCAATCTGGTTGACCTCTTTAGTTTTTAGTCTTTTATATATATGGAATAACATTCCATATTTTTATTATGTAATCACTTACATAAAAGCTCGGTCAGCTACCAAAACCAACTACTGAATATTACTCAAACTTGACTTGCATTTGACTTACAGGAGTGTGATACAGACACTATGTGAATATATATATATATAAATAGAAAAATACTTATAAGTAAAAAAAATTCATGGTGTACACAATTACAGATTCAAGTAATAAAATATTAGACATAATATGCATATGATATTCGTAAATAATAGTGATCACGTGATATATACTGATACAGTTTTTCACTTCATCTCATTAAGATACATATGCTACAGAAAATACTAATGTACTCTGAAAACATGATAAAAATCATATTTTAACTGATAAAAATTTCATATATGAATTGATAAAGTTATTAATGTTTATGCTGATTGATTTGTTGATTTTTATGCTAACTGTTATATATCTGCAGTTATTGGTAAGATAAAAGGTAACAGATTGATTATAGGCTACCTGATTTGTTTATACATATGTATATGAATTCATATAATTATGATTAATATATGTGCACTTTAAATAGATTCCTACTGCGTACACGCAAAGATATATTTTGATTCTGTTATTCATGATCATTTATATATAGGGTACATGATATGTTATATATATAGGATACATGACCAAGGTTATACTACTACACATTTAACTAGCGTTCGAACAACTTTTCGTCCATTACACAGTTCCAGACAACCACCTATAGCCAAATGAAAGGGCCAATTCCAAATGGTTAAAACAAGGGGGAAAATTTGCCTGGCGGGGTCCAACGTTCTATTTTGCCCCCATACTTTGTTCTCTGCATCCTAAGCCACACGAATACGTTCGCGATGAATAAAATCACCCCCAGCACGAGTCCTTCGCCAGCAAAGTAGAGTTGAATATCCTTCTGGTCGTAATTGACGGAAGTATGTCCCTTTTGTAGTCGATTTCCGACAGCCGCCAGTGCATTCCGCATTAAAACGAGATTAACGACGGGATACAGGTGTCGGTCGAAGAAGTCCATGATGGTGCTTATTCCTTTCACATTGTAGGCGGTTGTTACTCGACTGCCGTCGTCCGCAGCGACGAACGATTTTTTGAAGTTGCGATGTGATACTCTCGTACTGGAGGATACTGTAACCAGGTTCCATTAATCAGCCTGCAAGTGAAATTATACTTGTCACAAGGGCAAAGTGAATTCAGAACATCAAATACGGGAGGGAGAGAACCATTAAGACCAGACTTAACCCACATGAATTCGCTGATTTTTTATGGAATTCAAAAGAGTCAGCTGTACAAACTTTTTTATCCATGCATTAACAATGAGTGAACCTATCCAGGGTCTATGATGACTTGTAATAATATCCATAATTATTAAAAAATAAACAGATATCAATACGAATCCCAAAGAAAATTCGATATTACTGGTAGTAAGTACTAGACAAAGAAGTGGAAAACGGAGCTATTTGTAAGATTGCCAGGCAACGTAAGAGTCAAAGAGAATATTAATCATGATTCTGTATTTCTCTATGCTAACTGAAATTAAGTTGTGATAAAATCTGATCCTATGTGCCCCTAACAAAAGTTTCATATTCAATTTTCTCGCTCGCATCCTCTGAGGTTAATTTTTAAACTTTATTAATAGGCTAGAGATGCAACGAAAGAACCCACTATGTAACTAATTTCTATATAAACTTTGGGATTTTTCAAGAAAATGTGACAATTTCCCATGAATGTGATTTACTTGAATTGTCATAGGCTAATGTTGCAAGTAAATTTTTCATATACTTGTCTTGATACTTCTAAATGTCCGTTTACCAATGTCATAAGCTAAATAATTGACTCTAATTGTCTATGAGGTTCAGAAAAAATTAATCCATTTTGATGTTATAGAAATTCTATTTGCTTATTTTGTCCATTAATTTTAAAATGATTGCGAGTTGTATTGCACACACGGATAAGAATAGGTTATGGCTGTCATATCATCGTGACCTATGAACCACATGTGAAGTTCATGAGCTAAGCATTCCTTTCTCCAGTCAACCTGCTTTGCAAGCGCAAGACAACACACACAGATGAAGCCTGTGCAAGCAGATTATTGAGGTTAAACAGAACAACGATGAATGGGCAATGATGACGTCGTCACTTGGCAGGAGATTGCTCTCAGCCAGCTAAGAGTTACGTTACTTGCTGTCATAAGTACGACTTTAGTATTTTCAAATGATATTTTTTTTTTTTTAATTCTCCACCCACATGAGAAGAATGTCTGAAAAAAAAACAGTACCAAAATTGAACAATATATTAGTTTCATGTTGGAAATCTGCATGATTGTAAATAAATGTAATTATGTTAAATTAAATATTCCTTATTCAAACTAATGAAAAAGGTTTCCATACAAATTCTATATATATTATTAGCCCTGTATAAGATTCATATAGGATTATTCCATAGATATACATTTTCACTTCTGGACTTCCTGATTTTAAAATCTATTTTATTTTATTTTATTTATTCATTTTTATTTTTTTTTTTTTTTTCATTGACTACGAATATAAATCACCGGGACAGACAATATGTCAGTAGGTTTTGATATGTGTTTGAGCTTTTAGCTTATTTGTCATTACTCAAGTGTTAAGTTAGAGTTCAAATCTTTACGCATATATATTTGGATATTTAATTAACCTATGGTTACGTTTTGCTTATTGATTTTATCGTGATTCCTTTTTTATTATAATTTGTAACCCTTCCAACTTCTTATTACGGAGTGATTATGATTTGACTCCACTTGTATCCATATTTATTTTATTTTTTATATTTATTTATTTATATATTTTTTTATATATATTTGATAAATTAATGGTTGGCTTGAATATGTGGAAAAGTGTTCTAGCGGCGTACCGTATAAGGCTACTTGTGGTATCATTTCTAGATACAAAATATGAAATGAAATATAAAAGGGTATTTAAAACCGGCGAGAACCGCTATAATCCAGTTCGGATCCAATATCACGAATGTAAACTCGTAAGACATTGAGACTTTTTTATTTATCCGTTATTCTGCCAAACCGATTTACTGGGTGATGAAATATATTATTGGTTTTCTTAATGGATAGGAATTCACACGACCGATAATGGTAGATTATTATTGATTTACACCACCCGAGTCACAGATTATTATGTGTTGAATTCCATGTTTACTGATTTAGCACTCATAAATATTCCTAACACACTCAATTGCGGTGTTTGTTTTTAGTGCTATTAATTCTATATAACGTGTCAAGGAACTATTAACACTAAGAAGTGTTTATTTCCTCTGTCAGACTCGTAATTCTGTTAATAATTCTACGTATATTCTTTCAAGGGTTGAGTTGGCACGTGATAGGCTCTTAAACTGACAGGTATCTTAGTGTGCCCCGTGTTTTCATGACACGTGTTACAATTAGTTATGTGCTTTTTTATATCTGTAAGCATTGTAGGCCAGTAAAATAGTGATTTGGCTTTCTGTGACATAATAAGGAAACCCTGGATGATAGAATGCAACCAGTTTAGGACGATTGGTATGAAGGAGATTATTACTACTACCTGGTCGTTAGTCACCTGCTGCGTACTTCGGGTTTTCCTCGTCACGGACCTACATATAATATTACATTTGATTACATAATTCTGATACACATACTTTAAATATACTTTTGCTTTAGGGTTTCTGCTCGAAGTGTTTATTGGTTTGCTTAGCCGCTGACCCTGTTGACGTTCGAAGTGTTTATTGTTTTTGCTTAGCTGCTGACCCTTGCTTTGTTCAGTTTGTAACAGTTCTGCGCTCCAACCCAGATATTCAATGCTCACGATCTCTTGGGTTAAGGAATTTTCTTGTTTAGATATGGTTTTAACAATAGGCACGGATGTTTCTATATCTTTTAGTCCAATTAATGGTTCTTTGCAGTATGGTGCGGGATTGCGGGATAATGCGTCAGCTATGATAATTGCTTTCCCAGGTAGATATCTTATCTTGGCTCCAAAGACCTGAATGATCATTTGTCACCGAGTTCCTTTTGGACTGTGATTAAAGCCTTTGAAAAACTCGGTAAGTGACTTATGCTCAGTGAGGACTTTAACAAATTAGCCGTAGATTATGAACTTGAAATGTACTAGTGACTTAACGATACCTAGCCCTTCCTTGCCTATTACTGCATAATTACTTTCAGAGGGCTTTAGTTTACGCGAATAAAAAGCTATAGGGAAGAACTGTTTATCATATTACTGAAGTAATACCCCTCTTACCCCTTGGTCTGAGGCGTCTATTGCAATAAAAAGAAAATTCCTTATTTAAATCAGGGATTTTTAAGTTAGGTGAGCTGCATTATTCCACTTTTAAGATATTGAACGCTTGTTGATGCTTTTCAGACCATAATAAATCTACGCCCTTCTTCGTAAGATCTGTTAAAGGAGCTGTCATGATTGAAGAGTTACATATTTACATACGATTGCAATACCCACTACAGCGCAAAAGTGCTGTATCCCCCTTTTACGTTAATAGGTACCGGAAGTTATGAATAGCCGACACTTACCTTGACTAGATACATAAAACCTAGATAAACATGTTCGGTTTTTAAAAACTCACATTTCGATATTTTACTCTGAGATTATTTGTTTTTGTCTCTGTAGCACTAGCTCTAGTTTATGTGAATGTACTTCTAAGGTATTAGAAAAGATTACAAGATCATCCATATAGGCATGTAGGTTATCCCCTAAAAGTCTCCAAACACTATATTGTAATTGGGGCGCAACGTAAGCCGGAGGCATACGTAAAAATTGATAATGTCCCCTGAGTGTGCCGAAAACGGTGTATGAGGTACAATCACTTAGGTAATGGTATCTGGTAAAAGCTTTTAAGTAAGTCCAAGCTGGTGAAAAATTTATTCTAACCTAACCGAGATAAGATGTCGTCGGTACATGGCACTGGAAACTATCGGGAGTCTTTTCCTTGTTTAAGCGACAGAAATCTACGCAGATACGCCAAGTCCGATCTTTTATGGCATGACGTTTGAGGGAAAAATTATATGGGCTTATTTGATTTCCTAATGGCTCCTATTACTAACATTGCATTGGGAGTCTATATGAAGGTACGTATATAGCTTTATGTTTGTCCTTAGACCGTATTTTGTTTTCAATGACATCCGTTTTTCTCAGAGATCACTCGCTTGTGGAGAAACATCCTGGTATTCAGATAAAAGATAAAAAAAAAAATTTCTGCTGAATCACCTCTGCTTGAATGACTTTACGGATATTACTTTAGATAGAGCATAAGAGAGATTCATCTACGACTGATTGGGCGTGATTAAAAATTAGCAACTATAAAAAAAATGCGATATTTATATGTATAGGTTTTGTGGATTACTAGATTAACTTGTTGCCGTGAGTCAACCGTGTCTAGGGCTTTGTTCGCAGAAATCGTTATATTTCAGAGTGTCAGGAAGGATTAAAATTTCATTTCCCAGCAAAGTCTTTTTACACGTACTAAGACATTCGAGGGTGCATGCTTCTCGAGATTTTGCGTGCAAACTGCGACTGCGGTTGTGGGAGAATTCTGTTGGGTCATTTGAACAATGTTACGATTTATGAGACAAATTATATGTTCTTCTATATAAGTTATTATTTGATTAACTGTCTCTTTTTGTTCAAACGGATTTTAATATGTTTGAAGGTTTATAGAATTTTCCTTTGATAAACACGCCTTATTTTGCAGGAGGTAATATAATATTTTGTATACCCCTAGATGGATATCTTACAATTACACTAGATACAGATCAATGTTTTTTATAACTATAGAGGTATCTGTAAGCGCTCGCTTATCCGGACTTCTCATTAGGGAAGTTCGAACAACAGACGATGAGTCCGTAAATACAGGATATTACGTGTACTAAAGGAATAAAACAAGATATTCTAATTTTTACGGCGCGTACAGTTGGGCTTAATCCACCATTACTTATAATAACTTACATATTAAAAAAAACGAGAATCTGCTCTGATTACTTGATACGGTCGTGTGATGCATAGGGAAATTCCTTTTTAATTCAAAAAGATATTGGCATGTATGATCCAACATCGCTTTTCCCCACTCTGCTAGAGTCGCTAATGTGGTATGTGCTTTGCTTGCTACACTCGGCAGATCTGACTGACCTTGACCGCTTGACTAGATGACACAGTACCCGAGTTTGCTTTGTTTGATTCTGATATTTAGGGCTACTGTTTACCATCGGCAACGCATTGTGTGTTTTTAGCATTCTGTTTCTGCTAGTTACATATAAAGCAACGAACGTATGAATGACGAACTATAAAGAATTGAGCGATTACTATTAAAATAAGTTATCTCTACTGCGTTATCGTGTACTTGCTGTTATTTACTTCATTCTTTGCTAAAATTTGAAATAGTGAGGGATCCTGGTCAGCGCATTTAGCCTAATGAAAGTTTTTTACAGACATGTTATCCTTGCAATCCATCCGTATTTTAAAGTTAAGTTGAGTCATTGAGGTTCGATATTTTATATAACTCAAAAAACTCAAGGCTAAAACTGCGATCGGGACTTCCAAAGGAGCATTTATTGTCATGACCCGAAATAGTGTTA
>NC_061101.1:17390358-17412858 GCF_015104395.2 Macrobrachium nipponense | reverse complement strand
CTATTGAGAAGTCCGGATAAGCGAGCGCTTACAGATACCTCTAGAGTTATAAAAAACATTGATCTGTATCTAGCGTAATTGTAAGATCCATCCTACTATGTATACAAAACATTACCTTACCCCCTGCCAAATAAGGCGTGTTTATCAAAGGAAAATTCTATAAACCTTCAGACATATTAAAATCCGTTTGAACAAAAAGAGACAGTTAATCAAATAATAACTTATATAGAGGAACTATTCATGTGTCTCATAAATTGTGATATTGTTCAATGACCCAACAGAATTCTCCCACAACCGCAGTCGCAGTTTGCACGCAAAATCTCGAGACGCATGCACCCTCGAATGTCTTAGGGCGTGTAAAAAGACTTTGCTGGGAAATGAAATTTTAATCCTTCCCGACACTCTGAAATATAACGATTTCCGCGAACAAAGCCCTAGACACTATTTACTCACGGCAACAAGTTAATCTAGTAATCCACAAAACCTATACATATAAATATTGCATTTTTTATTGTTGCTAATTTTAATCATGCCCAATCAGTCGTAGATGAATCTCTCTTATACTCTATCTAAAGTAATATCCGTAAAGTCATTCAAGCAGAGGTGATTCAGCAGAAATTTTTTTTTCTTTTATCTGAATACCAGGAAGTTTCTCCACAAGCGAGTGATCTCTGGGGAAAAACGGATGTCATTGAAAACAAAATACGGTCTAAGGACGAACATAAAGTTATATACATACCTTCGTATACACTCCCAATTAAATTTCAAAATAGAGATGAATGACGAAGTTGAAAAATGTTAGTAATAGGAGTCATTAGGAAATCAAATAGCCCATATTAATTTTTGCCCTCAAACCGTCATGCCATAAAAGATCGGACTTTGGCCGTTAGCTGTGTAGAGTTCTGTCACTTAAACAAGGAAACGATTCCCGATCGTTTCCAGTGCCATGAACCGACGACATCTTATCTCTGTTAGGTTAGAATAAATTTTTCACCAGCTTGGACTTACTTAAAGGCTTTCACCAGATACCATTACCTAAGTGATTGTACCTCATACACCGTTTTCAGCACACTCAGGGGATATTATCAATTTTTACGTATGCCTCCGGCTTACGTTGCACCCCAATTACAATATAGTGCTTGGAGACTTTTAGGGGATACCCTACATGCCTATATGGTTGATCTTGTAATCTTTACTAATACCTTAGAAGTACATTCACACAAACTAGAGCTAGTGCTACGGAGACAAAGACAAATAATCTCAGAGTAAGATATCTAAATGTGAGTTTTTAAAAACCGAACATGTTTATCTAGGTTTTATGTGTGTAGCCAAGGTCTTAAAGTAGTCCATGGTAAGGTGTCGGCTATTCATAACTTCCGGTACCTATTAACATAAAAAGGGGATACAGCACTTTTGCGCTGTAGTGGGTATTACAATCGTATGTAAATATGTAACTCTTCAATCATGACAGCTCCTTTAACAGATCTTATGAAGAAGGGCGTAGATTTATTATGGTCTGAAAAGCATCAACAGGTGTTTGATATCTTAAAAGCGGAATAATGCAGCTCACCTAACTTAAAAATCCCTGATTTAAATGAGGAATTTTCTTTTTATTGCAACAGACGCCTCAGACAAAAGGGGTAAGAGGGGTACTACTTCAGCAATATGATAAACAGTTCTTTCCTATAGTTTTTTTTATTCACGTAAACTAAAGCCCTCTGAAAGTAAATATGCAGTAATAAGCAAGGAAGGGCTAGGTATCGTTAACTCACTAGTATATTTCAAATTCATAATCTACGGCTATCCTGTTAAAATCCTTACCGACCATAAGTCACTTACCAAGTTTTTCAAAGGCTTTAATCATAGTCCAAAAGGAACTCGTTGGTATATGATCATTCAGGTCTTTGAGCCAAGTTTAAAGGTATCTACCTGGGAAAGCCAATCAATTTCAATAGCTGATGCATTATCCCGCAATCCCGCACCATACTGCAAAGAACCATTAATTGGACTAAAACATATAGAAACATCCGTGCCTATTGTTAAAAACCATATCTAAACAAGAAATTCCTAACCCAACCCAAGAGATCGCGAGCATTGAATATCTGGGTTGGAGCGCCGAATTGTTACAAACTAAACAAAGCAAGAATCAACAGCAATAAGCAAAACAATAAACACTTCGAACAGTAACAGGGTCAGCAGCTAAGCAAAACAATAAACACTTTGAATGGAAACAGGGTCAGCAGCTAAGCAAAACAATAAACGCTTCGAACGGAAACCCTAAAGCAAAAGTATATTTAAAGTATGTGTATCAGAATTATGTAATCAAATGTAATATTATATGTAGGTCCGTGACGAGGAAAACCCGAAGAACACAGCAGGTGACTAACGACCAGGTAGTAGTAATAATCCCTTTCATACCAATCGTCCTAAACTGGTTGCATTCCGTCATCCAGGGTTCTCTATTATGTCACAGAAAGCCAAATCACTGTTTTACTGGCCTACAATACTTACAGATATAAAAAGCACATAACTAATTGTAACACGTGTCATGAAAACAAGGGATACACTAAGACACCTGTCAGTTTAGGGGCCTATCCTGTGCCAAATCAATCCTTGAAAGAATATACGTAGAATTATTAACAGAATTACGAGTCTGACAGAGGAAATAAACACTTCTTAGTGTTAATAGTTCCTTGACACGTTATATAGAATTAATAGCACTAAAAACAAACACCGCAATTGAGTGCGCTAGGAATATTTATGAGTGCTAAATCAGTAAACATGGAATTCAACACATAATAATAATCTGACTCGGATGGTGTAAATCAATAATAATCTCCTTAACTCGTTGTGTGAATTCCTTTCCATTAAGAAAACCAATACTATATTTTATCACCCAGAGTCAATAGGTTTGGTAGAACGGATAAATAAAAAAAGTGTCATGTCTTACGAGTTACAACTCGTGATATTGGATCCGAACTGGATTATAGTGGTTCTCGCGGTTTTAAATACCTTTATCATTCATATCTTGTATCTATAGAATTGATACCGCAAGTAGCCTTATATGGTACGCTGCTAGAACACTTTTCCACATATTCAAGCCAACCATTAATTTATCAAATATATATAAAAAAAATTATATAATTAAATAAATATAAAAAAAATAAAATAAATATGGATACACGTGGAGTCGATATAATACACTCCGTAAGAAGTCGGAAGGGTTACAAATTATAACAAAAAAGGAATCACGATAAAATCAATAAGCAAAAACGTAACCATAGGTTAATTAAATATCCAAATATATATGCGTAAAGATTTGAACTCTAACTTAACGCTTTAGTAATGACAAATAAGAATAAAAGTTCAAAACACATATCAAAACCTACTGACATATTGTTCTTGGTCCCCGGTGATTCTATTATTCGTAGTCACTTGGAAAACCAAAAAAAAAAATAAAATAAATAAAATAAAAATAAAATAAAAGAGATTTTAAAGTCAGGAAGTCTAGAAGTGAAAAATGTATATTCGATGCGAATAATCTTATACAGGGCAAATAGTATATATAAAATTTGTATGGAAAACCCTTTACATAGTTTGGAATATGGAATATCTAATTTAACATTATTACATTATTTACAATCATGCAGATTTCCAACATGAACTAATATATTGTTCAAAATTTGGTACTGTTTTTTTTTTCAGACATTCTTCTCATGTGGGGTGGAGTATTAAAAAAAAAAAAAATACCCAATTTAATTTATACTAAAGTCGTATTTATTACAGCAAGTAACGTAACTCTTAGCTGGCTGGGAGCAATCTCCTGCCAGGTGATGAGGTCATCAGTCCTGAAGGTGCTTGGCGCATTTGCCGATTCAGCATTGTTCCTTTTAACCTCAATAAACCGCTTGCAAAGCAGGTTGGCTGGAGAGAGGGAATTGCTTAGCTCATGAACTTCACATGTGGTTCATAGGTCATGATGACATACATAGCCATAACCTATTCTTATCCGTGTGTGCAATGCAACTTTAGTTAAGGAATTGCAATAGTTTTAAGATTAATGAACAAAAATAGGCAAATAGAATTTCTATAACATCAAAATGAAGTAATTTTTTCTGAACCTCATAGACAATTAGAGTCAATAAATCAGCTTATGATATTGGTAAACGGACATTTAGAAGTATCAAGTCATGGATATGAAATTATTTACTTGCAAACATTAGTCTGTTACAATTCAAAGTAAATCACATTCATGGAAATGTCACATTTTCTTGAAAAACCCAAAGTTTATATAAAAATTAGTTAACAATAGTGTTGTTCTTTCGTTGCATCTACCTGCCTATTAATAAAGTTTTAAAAATTAACCTCAGAGGATGCGCGCGAGAAATTTAAATATGAAACTTTTGTTAGGGGCACATAGGATCGGATGGTATCACAGCTTAATTTCAGTAAGCATAGAGAAATACAGAATCATGATTAATATTCTCTTTGACTCTTATGTTGCCTGACAATCTTAAAAACAGTTCCGTTTCACACTTCTTTGTCTAGTAACTTATTACCAGTAATATCGAATTTTCTTTGGGATTCATATTGATATCTGTTTATTTTTATAATATAGATATTTTACAGTCATCATAGACCTGGATAGGTTCACTCATTGTTAATGCCATGGATAAAAAAGTTTGTACAGCTGACTCTTTGGAAATTCCATATAAAAAATATCAAGCGAATTCATGGTGGGTTAAGTATCTGGTTCTAAATGGCTTTCTCCCTCCCGTATTTTGATGTTGTCTGAAATTACTTTGCCCTTGTGACAAGTATAATTTCACTTGCAGGCTGATTAATGGAACCTGGTTACAGTATCCTCCAGTACGAGAGTTTCACATCGCAACTTCAAAAAAAAATTGTTCATCGCTGTGGACGACTGCAGTCAAGTAACAACCGCCTACAATGTGAAAGGAATAAGCACCATCATAAGTGAACAGGCTTATTTCATGGACTTCTTCGACCGACACCCGTATCCCATCGTTAATCTCGTTTTAATGCGGAATGCTCTGGCGGCTGTCAGAAATCGACTACAAAAGGGACATACTTCCGACAATTACGACCAGAGGGATATTCAACTCTACGTTGCTGGCGAAGGACTCGTGCTGGGGATGATTTTATTCATCGCGAACATATTTGTGTGGCTTAGGATGCAAACAACAAGTATGAGGCCGAAATAGAACGTTGAACCCGCCAGGCAATTTTCCCCTTGTTTTAACCATTTGGAATTGGCCATTTCATTTGGCTATAGGTTGTTGTCTGGTAACTGTAATGGTCGAAAAGTTGTTCGAACGCTAGTTAAATGTGTTAGTAGTATAACCTCGGTCATGTATCCTATATAAATATCATCCATATATAAATGATCATAAATAACAGAGTCGAAATATATCTTTGGCGTGTACGCACTAGGAATCTATATATACATTATCATAAATAACAGAGTCGAAATATATCTTTGTGTGTACGCACTAGGAATCTATTTAAAGTGCACATATATTAATCATAGTTATATGAATCCATATACATATGTATAAACAAATCAGGTAGCCTATAATCAATTTGTTACCTTTTATCTTACCAATAACTGCAGATATATAACAGTTAGCATAAAAATCAACGAATCAATCAGCATAAACATTAATAATTTTCATCAATTCATATATGAATTTTTATCAGTTAAAATATAGTACATTAGTATTTTCTGTAGCATATGTATCTTAAAGAGATGAAGTGAAAAACTGTATCAGTATATATCACGTGATCACTATTATTTACGAATATTATCATATGCATATTGTGTCTTATATCTTATTACTTGAATCTATATTTGTGTACACCATGAATTTTTTTTTTACTTATAAGTATTTTCTATATATCTATATATATCACATAGTGTCTGTATCACACTCCTGTAAGTTAAATGCAAGTCAAGCTGAGTAATATTCAGTGGTTGGTTTTGGGTAGCTGACCGAGCTTTTTTATGTAAGTGATTACATAATAAAAATATGGAATGTTACTCCATATATATAAAAACTAAAACTAAAGAAGGTCACCAGATTGCTTGCAGGAATGTGATCAGGACTAGAGACGCTAAGATGACATATACAATAAGTAGGCTATGGTGACGTCCGTCACCTGTGGTCATTCATTTGTTTTGAAACATTAGTCCAAGCTCCCTGCTTGAGACAACTACCGCGACCTATAATTCAAACGGCCTACGTGATTAGTAATGTGTCTCATTTGTATGTATGTTCATATGTTCGAGCTACTGTCTGCTTCCTTTATGACTTCTAACCGAGATATTAGTGAGAACAGAACAGAATTAGCCATCATCGTTGGCAGAAGCGATCGAGCCATCGTCATTAGAAGACGTGTACAAATTTCCTCTGAACTTCATCATGTAATTTCAGAGAATATAAGTATTTTTTTTATACTTCTTGTTTTCTACTAGAACCTCACATCATTGCCGAATCATCATGAGTTTAACCGCTCGTTGTCATAACCCAAAGATAAATACCGGACTTCGTAAGTGAATCTACAAAACCCAAGACACTCCAATGAGTATGGAAGTGCATATCCAACCGACTTAGCGTAAGATTATCGCAAGTCTAACATTACCTCATAGGGGGCCTTATTATACAAGGCAAACAGCCCTAAATATAATATATATATATATATATATATAGTATATATATTATATATATATATATATATATATATATATATATATATATATATATATATACATATTATATATATATAGTATATATAGATATATATATTAATATATATAATATATATATAAGATATAAGATATATATGCATATTCATTATATATGTGTTTCTATATAATTTATATATATATTATATATATATTAATAGATATATATATATATATATATATTATATATATATATATATATATTATATAATTTAATACGTGGATAGTATTAATCTATATGGCGTGTGCGTATTTATAATAATATATATATATATAATATAATATATATATATATATAATGAAACGTGGAATAGTATTAATCAAATATATAGTGAAAAATATTTTTAAACGTATTAATCAATAAAAAGGCCTTTGAATGAAGATAATATTTTAAGCAAAAAACCAATGAATGATTCATCAGTCATTAAGTCACATTTTAATAGGGTATATAATATATATATATATATATATATATATATATATATATATATATAGTAGTATATATATATATATATATATATATATATATATATATATAGTATATATATATGCATAATATATATATATATATATATATATATATATATATATATATATATATATATATATATATATATAATATATATATGTATGTATGTATATATAAATACACATATTTATATATATCGCTATTAAAAATGTGACTTATGACTGATGAATCTCATTGTTTTTTGCTTAAAATATTATCTTCATTCAATTGCCTTTTTATTGATTAATACGTTTAAAAATATTTTTCACCTAATACCATGCAGTTAAGAAACTAAATTACCCCTTGCTGGTAATACCTAAGATCACCGAGAAGGGAAGACTTCTTAGGCGGGGGGATTAATATTTTTTTATTTTCATTGGAAGCTTTGAAGAGTCAATGATCTTGGCCATATATTGTGTTTTTATTGTTGCATTGTTACCTTTGCTGAACGTGTACAAGATTCCACCTATCTATTTTCTATTTACCTGTGCTTTTTTATTTTAAATGATTATTTTCTCTTTGCGTTAGTTTCATTAGAACAAATACGGACATAGGTGAGGTTTGTTTATAAGGTAAGAGCTTTCTTATCTTATTAGAAACGGGCACGTAAGGATCTAGCAGCATTGTGCAACAAAGAAAATGGAAATACATAGTTTTCTTCTTTTTTATATAGGGGTGACTATAATAATCACAGTATAGGAGTTGCTATCTTTTTTAGGCACAGAAATATTAATAGTTTATATTCCATATTGATGGCATAAAAAAAAAGGAAGGACTCTTCGTGTTTTCACAGAGAGAGAGAGAGAGGAGAGAGAGAGAGAGAGAGAACAAGCTCAATTCTACCATCAGCAATTCTTGACGTAGAGAAAAACCATTTCCACGATATTGCAAATTCAGGAGGATCATACTCCGCCTAAATCCTAAACTTCCCTCGAGGAACGATGGCATTTGACTGAGTGGTCGGATGGCTTCACTCCCCAGCCCCCCAGGGGGGCTCTTTGGGCTATTCAGAACGGCCGTTAATTAACGGGCGCGGGAGCGGAACGAGCCGTCACGTTCCTCTGTCACTCGGTGATTGTTCTTGGAACGCGTGAACCCGTCATGTGAGATTGGAATGTCTCGACGCAGGCAAATTTACCATCGTTCAAATTTGTCGTTATCTAAAGTCATATAGTCGTCTTTTATTGATTTCAGATCTTTTAAAGACATGAATTTTATCACTACTTACTTCAAACTAATGGTTAAGTTTATAAAACATTATCTAAAATATTATCCAGGTGGTGTCTCACAGTAAAATGCTGTATACTGATTGATTGATTTCAGATCTTTTAAAGACATGAATTTTATCACTGATTACTTGAAACTAATGGTTAAGTTCATAAAACATTATCTAAAAGTATTATCCAGATGGTGTCTCACAGTTAAGTGCTATATACTGTGGATTTATGTATATCAGGTGAGATTTAAATGTAAAATATTATTGGATTTTTCACCAGATGAGTAGGCAAATGTTAAATATAGTTTTTAATGAAGTCCAAAGCCTTAATAATTTTAATGAAAGGTAAGTAATACGTAAGATTCAGTTTGCAATAATCTATTGATGAAGTCACCCACAATAGAAGTTATCGTTTCAAGAACAGAGTGATTTGTAACCATTTTTCTGTTCAACATTAACTAGCCAGTTCCTCGAAGCTTAGGTAATAAATTAACAACGCTGAATTTAGAAATAAAATGAGAATATATAAATTGAGTATAACGGTTATTTGATTAAAGTTTTTCGTTATTCAAATTCTCAAAGGACTACGTTATCATCACGTTCTTTGAGGTTGAAGAATAATTTTTATTCTAAATCATAAAATCAATCTATTTTATAATGCAACCTGAGTATAGTATATATCACAAATCAAAGAAAAGCCAAGAAAGCAAGATCTATTTATGTACATTCAGTGCCCCACAATGAAAAAGAGAAAATGCATTAAATAACCTTTGAAATTAACCAATATTTTCCTCAGTAGACTCTTCTGTATTCAGGCTCCGTGAGGATCCTCTGTTATTTTTCTGATACTCGTTCATTCCTAAATAAAGCCCAATGGGCCCTCTCAGCTAATAACGCCATCGCTGCCGCCAAGTAACCAATAAACATCAAGAAGAAAGCAGCCTGAAATGAACAATAATAATAATAATAATAATAATAATAATAATAATAATAATAATAATAATAATAATAATATAATAATAATAATAATAATAATTAATAACAATAATAATTAATTAATAAAATAAATAATAATAATAATAATAATAATAATTAATAATAATAATAATAATAATAATAATAATAATAATAAATATGTTTTATTGAAAGATATTGCTGCATCAGCTGCATTCAACTTGTAAATAGTCTTCTCTATTTTTCTAATAATAGCTTTCTCTCTGCTACTACAACTGGCGAGTATTGCGCCGATATTACTCATCAGGAGGAGTCAATTTCGGGGATATTGCTTAAAATTTATTTATTTGTCACAGTAAATGAACAAATTAAAATATAAGTCGATTAGTCAGACCAAAGTTTCTCTCGGTATCATCCGAGCATGATCACGGCAGTGGGTCGGAGAGACTGTAGGTGTTGTCAAGATCTACTCAATATATAGCGGCAGGTCAGCAGGGGGTCAACCGCAAGCTGCGTTTCATTGTCTGGTGGCGCAATGCGCTCCAGCTATTGGTTGAAAGAAGTTTTCTTCAAGACGCTTCTCGTCGTTGAAGGTTGCGCTGTTGTAGCCTAGCTGATCGTCGAGGCTGGGGCATGACTTCCCTGGGCGCTGTGTCACGACGGCTTGCGTTGTCATTGGCTGCTGGGCTGCTTGTCTCTTCTGGTATTCTTTGATCGGAGTGTCGTTCGGTATGATAATTACTTGTGCTATTATTTATGCACATAGGTCTCCTTAAGTTGGTGGGGGAGGAAGAGCACTTCCTGCGTCGTATTCAATGAGGGCTTCTCTCGTTGCATGAGGAGTGCCTCGAGCAGTCGCAAACGTCGCTGGTCAGGAGCCCTCCTTATTATCTTAATATTCTTGATAATACCGTCGCGGGAGATGGCTTCCTGGTGTGCTGTCATGGTATGGTTTTTAATTGCCCCTTCTTGTGCGTGGCAAGAAATCCTCTTGGACAGTTTCATAGAAGTAATACCACGTAAGAGCCGGGACATCCACGGACGGGGCATGAGAATTGGTAGACTACATTCGACTGTTTCAAGAGGTCTCTTCCTGGGGGGGTTGAGTTGTTCTTCATGATAAGGTCGCGGGTACGTCGATTTTGGTAATAAATCGACGTACCCGCGACCTTATCATGAAGAACAACCAACCCCCCCAGCAAGAGTAGATCTTGACAACACCTCCAGTTCTCTCACTGATCCCACAGTGAGAAGAACTTCCTCTCTCCTGAGACCTGCCTGCCGACTGCTGCTGGATACTGCCTGCTGCTGCTGCTGCCGCTGCCGTTTCCCGAGGGCCTGCCGACTGCTGCTGCTACCGCCGCCGCCGCCGCCGCTGCTGCCTGCTGTCTGCTCTCCTGTAGGGGCTGCCCCTGCTGCCACTCCTGCAGAGTAGACTGCCGAAGGGCGCCCCCAGCGTCGCCTGCTGCAAATTTGAAGGCTTTGCCTAATAATTATTGCTGATATTCAGCCATTGTTATAAGGAAAATAACGTTTGACTATAAAATAAGTCTCTACCTTCCAATTAACCTTCCATTACTAACAGACTCTCCTGTGGAAAATCTGGTAGCTGTTGTGATCTTAAAACTCCAGTTGGAGCAGGACCCAAGAGTCAAAATCTCCCACTCTCGCCGTCTGTGGCAAGTGGCACAGGACTGATAGGCTTGGCGCCTATAAGCCAAGAACCTAGGATAGGGCGATAGGTTGTTTGAAAGGATTGGCACTATAAGCCAAGGAATAGTTTGCATGTGTGAAAGTGTGTAATTGAGATCAGTAAACTGGTCTAAGTGTTTCATTATTCCTTTCCCATCTTAAGGACCTCCCTGACTGTAGGACTTGACTGCTGGGTCGTCTTATTGCTCTGAGAGCAGTAAGGGGGTTCCCCAGCTGCAACTGCTGCAGTCAGTATACAGCTACTAATAGGCTAGATAGGGCCCCCCTCCAAGCAGAAAAGAAAATATAACAATAATAATAATAATAATAATAATAATAATAATAATAATAATAATAATAATAATACTTTAAATAATAATACAACAGCAATAGAAACAATAAAATAGTAATAATAGAGTAAAGTAGAGTAAAGTAAAGGAAAGTAAAGTAAAGCAGAGTAAAGTAAAGTAAAGGAAGTAAGTAAAAAGTAATCATTATAATATATTAAATATATATATACTATATATAAATTGTTATAATAATAATAATAACAATAAAGTAATAAGAGTGATAAAGTAACAATAATAATAATAATAATAATAACAATAATAATAATAATAATAATAATAATAATAATAATAATAATAACAATAATCAATTACAGTTTCAGTTTCAGGTTCTTTAATTTCATTTTTCCACTCCAACATTCACTTTGTCTGGTGCCCTAGGGCTTAAAGGGTTGGACAACCTAACCAGGCACACTGACTATCCTTACAACCCCCCTCTTTTGACTTGGAAGCACCCCTAAGGATGACGGACATGGAACCACAACAACTACAGGAACGAGAAGAGACCACCAAGATGGAAGTCACAGAGGACCTGAAGAAAAAAAGGACGAAGGAGGATGATGACGACCAGGAATGGACCACCGTTACCTCAAAAAGGACAAGGAAGCAGGAAAAAAGAACCAGCTTCAAAGAAAATGCACCAGAGAACAACGGCAATGGAAACCAAGTCAAGGAAAAAATCACCCACTTCAGGGTCATGGCCAGCAACTCAACCGAAGGATTCAGAGCCATAGCAGCCTTCCAGACCAAGTTCAAAAGCCTGCAATTCCAGGCTAAACCCAACAAGCAGGGTCAGTGGATCATCTCATCCAGAGATGCAAAAACAATAAGTGCCCTGAGGACCACGACAGGAATCGCCATCAAAGAACTAAAGGAAGAAGAGAGGATCAAGAAAGCAGTAGTGGTTGGCTACCCGCTTGAAATGCCTGAAAGCCACCTGACCAGCGCAACCAACGTGACAGCTGCAGTAAGAATGAAGAACAAGCAAGGCATCCTTACCAAAGCTATACTGGTCACTTTCGTAGGGACCATCCCAGAGAGAGTTGACCTGGGAGTATTCGGGAGATATGGGGTGAAAACATACTACCCAGAACCCCTAAAGTGTTTCAAATGCCAGAAATTTGGGCACCATAAGAGCCAATGTCAGGAAACATCCTACTGAAGAGTGCATTGCCAAACGGAAAGCAGGGGAGACTACAACACCAAAGTGCCCCAACTGTAGCAAGGCTCACATTGCCATGGCCTGGGGATGCCCTGAAAGATTGCCAAGAGTAAAGGCTGCTCTGCCTAAAGAGACAAGAAGAGAGAGGAGCATATCAAGAGGAAGGGCAGCCCCAAAACCTCAGCCCAGAAGAAAGTTTTACACCAAAGAAGAGCTGGAGGAATCCAGGAGGGGAAGGGGCAGGACCCAGCAGAAAAAAGAAACAGCTCAGTTCTGCATCAAGAAGACCCACCCCCCAGCAAACAAATCCTCAGGCACCTAAACCATTGCCAAGGACCATTTCCATCAAAATCGATCTCAGGGACAGACTGACAGACTTCTCCAACCGAATCATTGACCCTTAAACGCCGAAGCGGTAAAAAAAAAATGTCTCCCATGTGCCGTGAGACGTTTCAGAGTGAGCACGGAAGCGGAAAAAATATATTTTTTCAAAAAAAATCATAGCGCGCTTAGTTTTGAAGATTAAGAGTTCATTTTTGGCTCCTTTTTTTGTCATTGCCTGAAGTTTAGTATGCAACCATCAGAAATGAAAAACATTATCATTATCATATATAAATAATGCGATATATGATAGCGCAAAAACGAAATTTCATATATAATTGCATTCAAATCGCGCTGTGCGCAAAACGGTTAAAGGTACAAGTTACTTTTTTTTCGTTCCGTGAATGTACACTAAATTGCAATCATTTTGGTATATAACAATTGTAAACGATAAAAAGCAATACAGAGAAAATAAATTATCACAAAATAATGCATGAAATTTGTAACGCGCGGACGTAAACACATAATTTTTTTCAAAAAATTCACCATAAATCTAAAAAATATTGTCCCTAGAGACTTCCAATTTCTTTCAAAATGAAGAAAAATGATTGAATAATTACTATACTGTAAGAATATTAGCTTACAAATGCAGTTTTTGACCAAATCTGACGAGTTAAAGTTGACCGAATGTCGAATTTTTTTTATAATAAATATTTTTTTTTATATGCAATTATTCAAAAATAAGAAAAGCTACAACTTTCAAATATTTTTTCGTTTTATTCTACATGAAATTGCGCACATTTTCATATATAAAACTCTATGAAATGCCTAATATGAAACGGTAGCAAATATTCCGAGAATGGGACTTACGCATTTCGGAGATTTGTGGCGGAGAATCCGCGCCGCGGAGGGGAAGGAAAGGTTTTTTTTAAATTCACCATAAATTTAAATATTGTGCTAGAGACTTCGAATTTGTTTCACGATTGAAGATAAATGACTGAATATTACTAGACTGTAAGAGTTTTATCTTACAATTGCGTTTTTCGACCATTTCGGTAGAGTCAAATTTGACCGAACGTGGTTTTTTTTCTATTTATCGTGATTTATATGCAAATATTTTTAAATGAGAAAAAGCTACAACCTTCAACTATTTTTGTTGTATTATACATGAAATTGCGCACATTTTCATATATAAAACGTTATGTAACGGCTAATTTAAAATGGTGCAAACATTACCACAATCGCAACGTATGATTTTTTCGGAAGAGTTACCGCGCGGACGTAAAGTAAATATTATTTTTTTTTCATAAATTCACATAAATCGAAATATTGTGCTAGAGACTTCCAATATTACTAGAATATAAGCGTTTATTAGCTTACAATTGCGCTTTTCACGACCATTTCGGTAGAGTCAAAATTGACCAAAGGTTGAAAATTTGTCACTTATCATTTTTTTTATATGAAAATATTTCAAAATTGATAAAAGCTACAACCAGGGTTGTTTTTAGTTGTATTTTGCATGAAATTGCGCCACCTTTTTCATATATAAACTTTATTGTAACGGCTGATTTAAAATGGTGCCAACATTACCACAATCGCATGTATGATTATTTTCGGAAGAGTTACCGCGCGGACGTAAGGAAAAAGTTTTTTCATAAATTCACCATAAATCGAAATATTGTGCTAGAGACTTCCAATTAGTTGCAAAATTAAGTTAAATGATTTAATATTACTAAAATATAAGAGTTTTAGCTTACAATTGCGTTTTTCGACCATTTCGGTAGAGTCAAAGTGACCGAAGGTTGAAATTTTGGCACTTATCGTTATTTATATAAAAATATCTCAAAACTGATAAAAGCTACAATCATGAGTATTTTTTTGTTGTATTCTACATAAAAATGCGCACATTTTCATATATAATACTCCATGTAACGGCTAATTTAAAATGGTAAAAAAATTATGTCAAAGTGACGAAATAATTTCTGACATGTGTCACAGATACTTTTTAGTGCGGCAAGAAAGAAATTCGCGCTTGCGCGCCTGCGTAACGATTGTAAACAAAACAACACCTTGATCCGTGAACTCCCAGCATCCCCCAAGGCGCGTGATTCAAGAGTTTTTGGCTGGTAGGCCTAAAAGTATTTTTCCGTGAATTTTTAAAAAAAACTTTGTATGTCGACCGTAAATACGTCCAGTCGGCACCAGAGAGACAAAAAATGTCGACGTAAAATACGTCCAGTCGGCGTTTAAGGGTTAAGGGAGACATCAAGCGGAAAGAAACTGTCCAAGAGTGCATAGAAGTACTTCTGAAGAGCTTCATTAAAGGAGCTTCCAAGTCCCCCTCCCCCTCTACCTCTATGCAGGAGGCAGCGACCCAAGCTGCACCAAAACCCACTCCCAAAAAACTCAAACCTTACCTCTACCTCCCACATCCACCCTCAACACCTCACCTTCATCCTCTGAACCAATAAACACACCCCTCTCAACTCATCCAACTCATCCTCATCATCACCATCAGTCACTGAAGGCATGACAGGAGAAACTGGAAGAACATTCGCACCAAGGGACCCCAGACAGTTCTTCTCAACATACCAATCATGCTGAAGATCATCAACTGGAATGCTGGTGGAATAAGGACAAAGGCAGCCACACTAATTGCAGTCGGCAAAACAGAAAATGTGGACATCATTCTACTTCAAGAAACCATGCTAATAACTGGGACAAAATCCAGAATAACTGGAAATAATGTCTACACAACCCCATGCGTAGGCACAGACAGAGGATTGGCAATTCTCGTCAAGAATACAATCCCAACAGCAAGAAACCACAACCCAATCCCCTGTGGCAACAATGTGGGAAACCCTAGCAGTGAGAATCACACTGCCTAAACCAGAGGATAGATAATATTACAACATATATAGAAAAAATACATAGAGATGAACCAGGAGAAACTACAGCTCACACAGCTCTTCGCACATGCAGCAGATTCACCAACAATTATATGTGGGGACTTGAACGCACATCACCCTCTGCTATCATCCCCATCGACCACAAACTAACCTGGAGAGCACATAGCTTTCTCTCTAGATGAGTTTGAAGGAGTCTCACTACTCAACTCAGGGCAACCTACACACATAGGAGGAGGCAGATTAGATTTGACATTTGCCACAACAACAATCAGACACCTAACAAGGTGGCAAGTACATACAACACTAGTAAGCGATCACTTTGCCACAGTAACAGAGTTGGAGATGCAGCAACTACTGCCAATACCGCCACCTCCTCTGACATGGAACCAAGACCTAGCAGACGGGTGTATTTTGTCTAGCCCTCGAAGAGTGGGCAGCACAATACACACCTCCAGAAGACATAGATCAGCTAGAAAAAAGATCTAGTTGAGGCTATACACAATGCTGCAAACAGGGCAATGCCCATGAGAGTAGGAAGAAGAGACCACACCTACAAGACTCCTGGTACTACTGCCCAGAAAGTAAGAAGACTGAAAACCCCAACTGAACAGAGGTAACAAAAAACTACAGGAAAAGAAGGACAATAGAAAACAGGGAGGGAAACTGCTACAATCAGTCAAAATGATGTTCAACAGCAGCTGCAAGAGATAAGAATTGAAAAAAAAAGTGGATGGAATGGTGTACAAAACTATCACAGTACACATCTCTCTCGGAGCTATGGAAGTGGCTGAACAGAGTAGCCGGAAAGAAGAGAACACCTGTAGCAACTCACCCTCACCCACTAGAAGAAGCGGAAAGACTGGCAACATCCTTCGCCAACAGGACTAGCTCAGGTAACCTCTCCCCTGAAACAAGAAGAATTCAGGATCAACTAGCACCGATCAGATGGGAGAAGATCGATGCGGCCTGACACAGACCAGATGATACTGACACCCCTTACACAGTAGAGGAACTGAAAGCAGTTTTTAAAGCTGGCAGAGACACAGCACCAGGAGCAGACAGGATAACATACACCATGATCAGCAAAATGGGTCCTGCAGGAGAAACAGCCTTTCTGAGAATCCTGAACAAAACACACATCGAACACACAAGACCACAAACCTGGCGGCAGCAGGACACGCAGCCAATCTCCAAACCTAAAGATCCAGAGAACCCAAGACCAATCGCATTGGTGTCATGCATTGAGAAAACTGGAAAAAAAATGTAGCTAAACTAAAATGAAGTACAAGAGTGGTCCACTGCACAAGGCATTGTTATGCATATCAGGAAGGGAGTCGGAACTACAGAGTGCACATAACAGAAAATGTTTTCTTTCCAGCTTTACCATAAAAAAATCAGAAGAAGGCACACCCAGTTAGTATTTTCATTAGATTTTGAAAAAGGGCTTCCTTTTGAACTAGCCAGTCCAGCAGCAATACTTCAATCAGTAGTAAGGAAAGGGAGTCACAAGGACACCTTACTAGCCCTGGACAAAAAAACTACGTGCTGGGAAGCAAGGCAGCAGAGTAAAATTCCAAGGAGTGATGTCTACATTCCACAACTTGGAAAATGGCACCCCTCAGGGAGGAATTTTGAGTCCATTTCTATTCAATATACTAATGGAGAATATAGCCTCCCTGCAGCTTCCAGAAGGCATAGAAATCTTCATCTATGCCGACGATGTGTGTGTAGTCACAAGAGGAGCTGTTAGAGTACCCAGAATGCAAAGGACACTCAATGACATCAACAACAAATCAAATGAGCTAGGCCTTAAAATAAACATAAATAAAACAAAGGCCATGACAATAAAAGCCCACAGACCGCTGCAACCACTAACAATAGGAGCTGAGCCCATAGAATGGGTAGACAGCTACATGTACCTGGGAGTTGTCATAGATCAGCAGCTAACTTTCAAGGAAGAAATCAAGTACTTGAGAGAAAGAGCAAATGCAAGACTGGCCGCCATGAGATACATGTCATCCCTGAAGGAGGGAGCAAATGAACACATACAAAGAAAGTACTACCTAGCCTGCACTAGAACATTGGTGGACTATGCTGCCCCCACTATGATGAGGCTGACAGAGGCTCAAAAAGAATCACTGGAGGTCATTCAAAACAATGCAATGAGGCTCATTCTAGGTGCACCCACATGGACAAGGCTGTGCAACCTCAGGCTTGAAACCAACTTGCCAAAACTAGAGAATAGGATTGCACAGCAAAATGCAAGCACAATGGCCAAGATGTTCCTCTCAGAAAGAGACTCCATCTCTAAGAAAAGAGCAAGAGAGGAACTTGCTAAACACCCAGAGATTCAAACTTCGAGTTCCTATGGTAAGGACCAAAGTGACAACATCAAGAGTCTAGGCATGGCAGAAACACTGCTGCAACTAGGTCCAGACACAACACAGGGCACACAACAACTACCACCCTGGAAGAAGGACACTGCAATATACAAATACACAAGCCTGCCAAGAGCAAAAGAGAAGAGCTAAGAGCGGTGGCCTATGAAGCAATCAGATACACTGAGACCATAGGGGCACAAACATACTACACCGATGGCACTGTAGATCCTGACAATCAAACAACGGGAGCTGCAGTATACTCAAGAAACTTCACAGCCTGCTGGAGGACCTCCAACCACGCCTCCACTATGCAGACAGAGTTAACAGCAATAAGACTGGAGAATGAAGAAGGGCCTGTAATCATCCACACCGACTCAAAGTCCTCAATGCAAGCCCTGCAACAACAGATAAACAAAGAAAATAAGGCACTGCTGGCTGGAATTAAAACACTGTTACACCAGCACAGCAAAAAAGGAAGACCTGTCACCTTTAACTGGATACCCAGTCACATAGGAATTCCAGGCAACGAGAGGGCTGATGAGCTAGCCAAAAGTACAAAACATATTGACAGAGTGCAAATACATATACAACCTGCACTGCAACAAATCAAAAATGCAATGAAACCACTCTGCAAAGAAAAATTGCTAAAAGACCATCGTGAGTGGGTAGAAAAGAACTCACCGTCTGCCAGATGGTATAAGACATCGACTGATCTTGTGCCTCCTCCCATAGACAGGCACACACCAAGAAAACTTGCTGTGATCATCTACAGACTCAGGCTAGGATATAAAGCCTGCTGGGAAATTGTGGAAAACAGTGTCAGACCATGTGAACACTGTCAAGAAGAAACACAGCAACCACTCTGCTGGAATGCAGAGAAACAGCACAGCTAAGAGGTGCAGCACAAAATGAATTACCTGAACAAGATGCAGAGCATGCAGCTGCCACAGTCACAAAGACAATCATTGAAAACTTAGAAGAGCATGCCCAGGTGCTCTACAACCTACCTCCTCCAAGGTAAAGAAACTAATAAGTGACATCACCCACTAACCGTGTACCTAATGAATCTTTTCAGATCACCTACGGGCCGAACAAGGGAAAGGCCCGTGCCAACAAGAGGTGTTGGCTTAATACAACAACAACAACAACAACAACACCTACAGTCTACTCCGACCCACTGCCATGATCATGCTCGGATGATACCGAGAGAAACGTTGGCCACTAGATCGACTTATATTTTGATTTGTTCATTTACTGTGACAAATAAATAAATTTTAAGCAATATCCCCGAAATTGACTCCTCCTGATGAGTAATATCGGCGCAATACTCGCCAGTTGTAGTAGCAGAGAGAAAGCTATTATTAGAAAAATAGAGAAGACTATTTACAAGTTGAATGCAGTTGATGCAGCAATATCTTTCAATAAAACATGTTTGAAAGAGGGTCTCCTTCCAAAATAATAATAATAATAATAATAATAATAATAATAATAATAATAATAATAATAATAATAATAATAATAATATTAGATTATAAGATACTCAAAATATGGACTAACGACATACTTCATATTAACAATTGTTTCTTCTGATTTGAAACACTGATATCCACAACATAAAACTATAAATATATATATATAATACTTCATATCTACAATTGTCTTTTCTGATTCATTGGAAGCAGTGAATCACCATATATTTAATCTATTTGAGACACTGATATCGGCACATCAAAACATGAATATATATATATATATATATATATATATATATATATATATATATATATATATATATATATATGTGTGTGTGTGTGTGTGTGTGTGTGTTAACCTGGAGGTGAGTAAGAGAGATGGCCGAGGAACTGGAAACTTCATTCTCTTCGTTATGCTTCCTCGGAATTTTACGTATTTCTACGTCATACCACTTGTTCACTATCCCAGCAGCCACAAGTCTCCTGATTCTGGAATCACAAAAAGACAAAAAATATGATCGAGAGAAGGTCGTATTTTTAGATAACCAATGTTTGAAAAAAAAAACAAATTTACCAAATTGTAGAGATAAAATTAACAGAATAACAGTGAATAACAATGATGTAAACCAAATGTATTGTACATGTATGAATGTATTTCCAAATGTATTCTATATGCACGAATGTACTTCCAAATGTATTCCATATGCACGAATGTATTTCCAAATGTTTTGCACATATATATGAATGTATTTCCAAATGAATTACACTCGTATGAATGTATTTCCAATAATGTACTGAGCAATGCTTTGATAAAAAAAATAAAACTGAAGCAATGCTTTGTAAAAAAAATAAAACTGAGCCTTATGTATTCTATATGCACGAAAGTACTTCCAAATGTATACTATATGCACGAATGCATTTCAAAATGCTTTGCACATGTATGAATGTATTGCCAAATGAATTACACTCGTATGAATGAATTTCCAATAATATATTGAGCAATGCTTTGATAAAGAAATAAAACAGAGCCTTACACTTTATTGAAAGGTCTTAGGTAAGGAGCTCCCTGTGGGTAAACGAATCCAACAGGTTTTGGGTAGAAGAGGCCACGACCCACGTGGAATTTATATTCCCCCATTTCTACAGCGATGATTTTCGCAGTGCAAGGCCCGATGTGCACTGATTTCTCTTGCAAGACCTTGAGCGGTGAGAAAAGAAACGAAGCTCTGATGAGGAATTCTGACATAAAAACTTGTAATAATCATAAGATATATCTGTGCTCTGATTTCTCTTGCAAGAACTTCAGGAAAGGAAGCTCTGGTGAGGAATTCTGACACTCTGATAATTACTATTTGCCCCTTTGAAAAATCATACTTCTTTGGGGTTATAAACGTAAGCTAAACTTGTCATTTAAAAGCATAGCCAATGTTTTCTCAGAGTAAGTGTGCAAATGACAGTATCTCTGTTACTTACGAGTCTCATCCCAGTTGAAGTTGAGTCTACAAAACTCTTGGACCTGTCTTTATGGTTGAATAGTCGCCAGGTTTGTTTCATGATGCCATCGACCGCGTCCTTAAAATGTCAAGTCATGTTATTTATTATATGTCTCTGAATATTGGATGAATAGTGAGCATGGTTGAAATAGAATATTTTCAAACATTTGTAAAAAGATTGTTAGATTTTTAGCCTTTATATATCTACGAAGGCTAAGCATTTATGATTAAGAAAATACATAAAACGTTTTTGCTCATGAATCTAAACATTTGTGGCTAAAAGAATGCAAGAAACCGTTTGCTTATGAGCATTTACTCAGATTTATAAAATGACGTTAAATTGACAATGAAAAATATAAAAAAGATATTTTGAATGAATCCACTATTCACATTTAAAGTGTTCTTTCCCCAGATATGTAATTAGTGGTTATAGCCCACTAATGATGAGAAGTTTAAATTTCTGACCGGTTTTATAAATATGAATGAAAATCGCTCTTCCTGACCTTAAACATATATTCATTGATTGTGTCCCCGATCACACTCGGAGTAAATCCATTTCGAACTGCATTCGGTAGGTCCTCCAAACTGTCAATTGGTTTCTCGTAGACAGGGATAGCAAGAACAGCAGTTAATTTCGCAGAGTAGACAACTGTAATAGACCATTTGTGTATGAAGAAACGATTTACATATATTCATTTACGTATGAATTTATTAAGAAGATTAGAGTGATCTCGGAAGAAGACCCTCTCTCAAACAAAGGTCATTTCTGAAAACCTGCCATACTTTTCAGAACAAAATGAAAGCTACATAATTCAAGTTTCTAGTTTAGTGTATTAGTTCAAAAATAGAAGGTAAGCGAATGAATATAGTTCATCTGTATTCATATGTCATGATATATTTAGAAAAAGCATTTAGAAATGGACAAACATAGCCAGAACTAAAATGAAAAAAAAAATCGAATTGTAAAATATAACAGAATTAATTATGAATTCGTTCATTCTAGAAATCCGGTCACTTCACTGGGTATAAGAGGGCTACTTTGCAGCCTAATTTTCTGTGGGCCTTGCTTATTACCCTATCGATCTCTACTCGCGTAGGAGATGAAAAACGAATCAATATATACAGAAAAGACTTAGAAAGATAACTTACCACAGACGACCAGACAAAATATGTACCAGAAGACGAATACAATCCTCTGAGAAAGGTTTTTGGTGTCGAGAAGGTTACCTTGCAGAACCAAATTGCGAAACATGTTTAGGGAATAAGTCTGAAGGTCCCA
>NC_061101.1:17380358-17387858 GCF_015104395.2 Macrobrachium nipponense | reverse complement strand
TCGACACGCTGGCTTCATAAATGTAGAGCGGCAATTGCAGTCGTCCTTTTGACTCCGTATTGCCGAAACTAGTCTACTTGAAAGGCAGGAATTACCCAAAACCTCTAGCAGGACCTTTTCTTCTCTGAAATCTGCTCGACGTCGAGAAAACACGGCCGTCCACTCCTGAAGACGACTAGACCAATATCCGACCAACTCTCGAACAACTCTTCGTTTGTTTGATACTTCATCGGTTCCTTCATCTCTAGTCTCTCTCTGACGATTACGGCTGCTGATCTCTCACTGACAATCTGATCTGTGGCTCTTACTAACTGGTGATCTCTCTCTTTTACGATCTCTTCCTTCTACGATCACTGCTCTCCAAAGTTTGTTCGTCGTATTTATATGGCACTCTGGGGGCGGAGCCTACGGCGAACGTCACCGACTCCAGGGATTTCTAGAACTTCTTAGATGAATCTAGACGAGGTATTGCATCAGAAATCGCGGCGTTTCTCACGTCCCGACGAGATCCACAACACTCCTGCCGATTCTAGAACAGGCGCCTCCAACACAGGCGCTAATTGCCAAGCGCTTCCGTTCTCCTCCGCTAGTTGCCAAACATCTCTAAGATTGTTTTCATAATACTCAAGATTAGTTATGCAATCATCTCTACTCTTACTTCTAGCCAAAGTTCCAAACATATTTATAAATACATTTTCAAAAGATTCGCCTACTGAAGGAATATTACACAACTGAACTCTGGGAATTACTTGAATCGGTTTCCCGGCAATTTGATATTCAGGACAGCTTAAAGCATATCTCTTCACGTCATTTTTCCTCTTAGGCCAAAAGTACGCCCTACTAATACACTTGAAAGTTTTATTTACTTCCAAATGTCCTTGCTCATCGTGTGCTAACTTCAAAACGGGTTCACGAAGCTTCCTGGGAACTACTAATTCTTCTGTGATTCCCCCTTCACTACCTGACTTAGGACGAACATGACACAAAACTTCGTCCCTTACACAAAAAGTTTCCTTACACACATCATCGAGATCATCATCCAACTCACATTCAAAAATTCGGGTTAGTGTCTCATCCCCTCTCTGCAACTTGACTAGCTCATCCTTATCCAAAATGTTAGAGCCTAATTCATCACCGTAACTAGGACTAGATACCTGTACATTTACTACGTTACTTCCGACAGCTACACCTTCCGTTTGGCTATCACTGTCCACAATAGAGTTAGGTCTCTCAGCCACACTCATACCAAGATAAACCTCGCTACCTCTATCACACTCGTTCGAATCCACGAACTCACGTTCGAATCCACGAACTCACACACGTTCGAATCCACGAACTCACTCTCGTTCGAATCCACGAACAAATTATGACCGTAGTCTACGTCTGTATCTAAACCCGACCTAGTTACTACCATTTCCGGCACTGGAATATTCCTTACAACAGGATTCACATTCTTGGATAAAGCTAAGTCGTTACCGACAATAATGTCAACGCCTTCAATGGGCAAACTGTACACAACTGCAAGTTTTACTTCTCCTGACACTACCTGACTTTCTAAATTCAACTTCAACAAAGGACAAAGAACACAAGTGTTAGGAAATCCACCTAACATGACTTTCTCTTCCATATTGATTCCTGCCCTGTTCGACACACACTCTCTTCGAATCAGTGAGATAGCAGCACCTGTGTCTCGAAGCAAGACCACTTCTCTCGAATCTACTCCTCCAAGAGAGGAAACTACGCCTTCTGACAGAAATTCACCAAAAACTTTCCTAGTTTCTCTCATCACATCATCCCTATTTGACGAAAGGTTAACTAGAGACACTGGTTTCTTACTATCCTTCTTTTCTATTGCACAATTCCTCGCTAAATGCCCTTTCCCATTACATCGGAAACAAGTTAATTCTGAGCCACTAGATACCATTCTACTCGTACAAACCTTAGACGTATGACCAGGTTTTCCGCATGTATAACAGGAATAGTCACTTTTACTCGCATTGTTATTACTAGAACTGAAACCTTTACTACTTTGTACTCTTCCAGACGAAGGATCATTTTGTTTCTTACTAACACTCAAATTATGAGTTAGACTATATTCGTCAGCTAGCCTAGTTGCTCACGCAAAAGATACTTCTCGCCTATCCTCTATATAAAGCTTAATCTCAGGGGACACGTTATCTTTGAAGTTTTCTAACAACACTAAGTTCTTCAAACCGTCAAAATCCTCAACCTTAGCAAAAGTTAACCAATCAAAAAACAGCCTATCTAACTTCTTACCGTATTCTATATACGTAATATTTTCATCCTTTCTCAAATTTCTAAATTTCTTACGGTATGCCTCCGGTACTAGTCTATACGCGCTAAGAACAGTTTCTTTCACGATATCGTAATTATCACATTCCTCCTTAGACATGCAACTATACACAGTAAGCGCCCTACCACTCAAAACTGACTGCAAATATTAAGTCCACGTTTCTTTAGGAGAACCTACTCGTTCCATTAACTTCTCAAAACACATGAAATATGTCGTAACATCTTCCTCATCAAACTTTGGTACTAATTTTAGCACTGCATTCATACCTAACGTATCAGCTTCGTTTTCGTTCTCGCCTGACCGACTGTTATGAGTACTTTCCCTTAACTGAACAATTTCCAGCTCATGCATACGCTCTTTCTCTCTCTCTTCCTGCTGCATTACCAACATTTCTCTCTCTCTTGCTGCATTTTCATTACTTCTCTCTCTTGCTGCATCCACATTGCTTCTCTCTCTTGCTGCATTTTCATTACTTCTCTCTCTCTCATACTTTTCTCTTTCTTTCTTTTCAACATACTCACGGAGATCATTCCCCTCTAGACCTAGTAGCTTACCTGACTCAATAAACTCTTTCACCATCTCACTCATTCTGATTCTTTCTATATTCTGCCTGTTTCAAACTGTTAAAGTGTTGATAGCCTAGGCAAGGTTGCCACAATGTTACGGACTCTGAGATCTCAGAGACAATGATACGGTGTCGAAATATCCTGGTTAAAGGTCGACACAATGTTACGGCCTCTGAGAGAGGTCCGCTTCAGGTTCGATATGAAATAAAAAAAAAATATCTCAACACAAACAGTTGAAACTGGGGCTACGAATATAGAAAGAAACACTAACACAACAAAGGTTTATCTACAAGCTTACTAACAAAGATAAATGCAGAATGGTATCTCCTATTTACATAAAAAGATAGAAACTTACACTGCATGAACTGGAGGAACAGTGAGGCAATTCAAATACTTGCTACTAGATTTGGCGATTCGACGCGCTGGCTTCATAAATGTAGAGCGGCAATTGTAGTCGTCCTCTTACCTCCGTATTGCCGAAACTAGTCTACTTGAAAGGCAGGAATTACCCAAAACCTCTAGCAGGACCTTTTCTTCTCTGAAATCTGCTCGACGTCGAGAAAACACGGCCGTCCACTCCTGAAGACGACTAGACCAATATCCGACCAACTCTCGAACAACTCTTCTTTTGATTGATACTTCGTCGGTTCCTTCGTCTCTAGTCTCTCTCTGACGATTACGGCTGCTGATCTCTCACTGACAATCTGATCTGTGGCTCTTACTAACTGGTGATCTCTCTCTTTTACGATCTCTTCCTTCTACGATCACTGCTCTCCAAAGTTTGTTCGTCGTATTTATATGGCACTCTGGGGACGGAGCCTACGGCTAACGTCACCGACTCCAGGGATTTCTAGAACTTCTTAGATGAATCTAGACGAGGTATTGCATCAGAAATCGGGGCGTTTCTCACGTCCCGACGAGATCCACAACACTCCTGCCGATTCTAGAACAGGCGCCTCCAACACGGGCGCGAAAGCCTCCTTACTGCCGAACTTCTCGAAAATGCGTTCTCCTTTCCTTCATCTTCCTTTGCTATGAAGCAATTACCATCACACATATCTATATTTATATACATATTGATAGAAAGATAGAGAGTTAAAAAGGGCGAATATTCCATTTTGAACTGTTTGGGAAATGTAATATTTCTTCTCGTGAGCAATATAGATTTGATTGCTTACATTTGAAGACTGTGAATAAGATTCTGAAAGTGTATACTTACTAACCATTCAAAGCAATTCCACACAAACCAATATGGGACTCCCTTCTTGCTGTCATTCCGATAATTCCAGTAATATTCCCGTTAGGCTGAGGATAGCCCCAACCACCGTCAATTGAGGGAAATAGCTTAAACCTGCAAATATTAATGTGATGATTTTTGTACAGGAATACTTAGATTAACCTTGATTAATTAACTAGGAACTAAAATTGAGATTCATTGCCTGTAATATCGTGAATAATTATAAGTCAATATTTTATGTACGCAAATTATATTTTGCGAACCAGTTCTTAGAAATTGTGTGAACAACAATTTGGACCTTCAAGCTTATCTTGTAGCTTTTTAAGGGCAGTTAAAAGTGCCTGGTAATCTACTGCAAAGGATATTGTTCCCTCTATGATGAAAAAAATAATATTTCATGAATTGCAATGTTAGATACGGCACGTACGTAAAGTTGTAAACCTCGCTGAGCGATCTGAGGATCATGTAGTCAATGCCTCCAAGACCCTGAAAGCTTCCATCGTCGTTTGGCTTCCCAAAGACGACGTCAGGAGGATCCTCATTGGCTGCTACGTCGAGCTGTCTGCCTTTCATGTCACGGTACTGGTCGGGGTCATACAAGGGGAGGAGGAGCTGCGGTCTTTTTCCTTCGTTGGTTCTGCTCCATTGTCCTTTGTAGGCAAACCTGCGTGAAGTGAAAGCCTTTGATTGAAACCATAAGGTAATGCTGAGAGATAGTCTCATATCGAGCTGTGATAATGAGCATAGCAGCAGGCAGAGGATTCAAGATAATCTATGAAGACTAAGGCAAAGAATGAGCAGAATACGTTGGCAACAGTAAAGACAGATTTGATGATACTATTTCAGATTTCATTTAGATGTTTTACTAAGAGGCGTCACACTGCAATGACTTCCATATGGCTATTGTAATTAAAGAAGGAATTTAGGGAGAGAGAGAGAGAGAGAGAGAGAGAGAGAGAGAGAGAGAGAGAGAGAGAGAGAGAAAGAGAGGAAAAAAATGCTATGTTTGTGACTAAACACTCAGTGTACTAAGCCTTTTTTTTGTTGAGGGTGCAAATAAAGAACATAATTATAATGTATCCTTCTTTTCCATTTGTGATTTGAAATGAATTTTTTGTGTGGAAATAAATAAACTACTAACCAGCAACTCTACGAGTGTTTTCTACCATAAAAAAATACCTGACAACTCCATCTTTCATCACATTTGCAGAAAACACCAGAAACTTTCCACTCGTTTCTTGGTTAACTATCGTGACGTGAGTCCCTTCAAAGATTAGATTTTGTAGAGCAGCCATGGACTCATTTGTGACTTCCCTCTTCTCGAATAATAAAATCCAGTTGACCAGATGACTCTTGGTTCTTTTAATTTTGATCTGAAAGAAGGAAAGACTATTCATGCTAGAGAATGGTTTAGTGAATCTCATTTTTATACCAGATATGTGAAACCTAGTGGAAAATATCTCTCTGAGTTTCCTCATGAGAAAAAGTAAACCTTCTGAGAAGCTGTAATTTGAAAATGTAAATTTTTCACATTTTGATTATACTTTATTAATCTGAAGTTATTCACAATCTATTTTCACTGTTTTACTATTGGGAATAATGTTCTAATACCAAACCAGAGTTAAACTATATGAAACATATTTCATCGGTAAATTCCAATTTTGTAAATATATTTAAATTGGCTACTTACTGGATTCATATAATTTATTTTAAGTTCTTTTTCAAATAAAGATTCAACTTGTCAAGCAAACTAAATAGTACATGCTTTACAATATTAGCTCGAAATAAGTGCATAATAATAAGTCAACTAATAGGCTAACTATTTTCCTGTTTCTGCAAAGTTCATAAAATGAGAAAAAATTGCTTGTAATAGATTTTAATTTTCTGCTTAGTCAAATTAAACTTTATGAATAACACTGAACGATGACAAAACACATGAGTTATACATAAATGAATATCAACACTGAATAATGACAAAACGCAAAAGCGGTCGTTACCTTCTGAAAGATGTCCAAAACCTTCTGAAAACTGCATAAAGTCAATAAAGATGTGCCTGGCGTTGCTGAAAGAACGATCATGTCTACGGTTCCTGGATAAGTATCGGAGTGGAAGGTCATCAACCCAGACACTTCACTGGATAACTCCTTTATCATACTTTGAGCCTTCTCTGTTTTGTGGGGAAGGAGAAATAAAATCATAACTCGACGTCGACATTTGATAATCTCACTTACTCTGAAAAGGAAGAGTTAAGAACAGATCATTTTACGTCTGAGAGATATTCTTTCCCTTGCAGAAGTCTGTAGAATGTCATACGCCTAGTTATTGATAATATTCAATGCCTATTTCATTCTTTGACAATATATCCTTCTTCCTTCTTTAAAAAATGGATAACTTGATAAATGTGGATACTTCCATAATGAATCTATCCTTGCCTTTACTTCAAATATTATTTTATTAGCTTACGTTCAGATTTAGCTGTTATAAATGCATAAGAATAAATTCAAACGGTGGGGCAAAAGAGAGTCGTTATTTTCTTAATCATTCAAATTTATAGAAAACTGATTCCTTGTTATTTCAGTTGACTATGGAAAATCATTTCGTTATATCACTGATATGAATTACACAGTAAGAATAAAAACTGACCTTCGTGACCTCCGTCGTAAAGAAGTTGGATATTGAAGCGCGTTGAGTTAACCAGTTTCTTCTTCAGAAGTGTAATTAAACGGCTTCCAGAAGCATCACTGAAATTATAATATATATATATATGGGGATACAATCCACAATGAAGTAAATTCCTCTTGTAGTTTAAAATATATATTACTTGTATAGGATTAAAGCTTTCGACCATCAACTGTGGTCTTGTTCACCACAGTTGATGGTCGAAAGCTTTAATCCTATACAAGTAATATATATTTTAAACTACAAGAGGAATTTACTTCATTGTGGATTGTATCCCCATTTACTTAGAGGTACGACATAGTACCTGGCTTCTGCATATATATATATATATATATATATATATATATATATATATATATATATATATATATATATATATATTATGTATATATATATATATATATATATATATATATATATATATATATATATATATATGTAATGGATGTTTGATTTCAAATCACGAAAAAGGTAAAAACAGGATAATTATTCAAACAAAGTTACAGCCACGAAGAAAAAGTGAAACAATCGAGATGCTATGTATTGTGACCATTTCTGAGTAATAATGCGAAAGGCCTTGGCATCTCAGTTTTTTACCTTCGTGGCTGTAACTTTGTTTATACACACACACACACACACACACACACACATATATATATATATATATATATATATATATATATATATATATATATATATATATA
>NC_061101.1:17357858-17375358 GCF_015104395.2 Macrobrachium nipponense | reverse complement strand
ATATGAATAAGATATATTTGCTCATTATATGATATATATATATATATTATAATATATATTATATTATATAATATATATATATATAATATATATATATACATTTATATGAATAAAATAAGTATTTTCAACTGGGAAGAAATTTCGTTGTGGCTGAAAATGAAAGAATGCAAATCCACCCACCTAAATACGTACTGTTGCAAGGGATGAGCGGCTGTCATTTTTCATGTTCATGAACCATACTCACGTTGGAAATGAGATGAAGACTATTCTAGACACTCAAAAGAATACTTTTCTTTATAAGTCACAACAACAAGTACCTGCCCATATACGAATGAACTCAACCACCTGAAAAAGGTATCCTTTACGAGACACTACGTGCTCAGTAGATGACGCCCAAAAAGGCATCCAATAACATGACCTTTTAGAGGTTTCGTGATATTAGATTCCTTTGGAGTGTATTCTATTGATCATGTGAAATTTATAAGTTCCTGATGATCAATAGATGACGCTCAAAAGGAATCTAATATCGTGAAAGTTTATAAGTTTCAGATTTTCAGTAGATGAAGCGTAAAACGAATCAAATAATGTGGTTTGTTTATACGTTTCAGATGCTCAATAGATTACGTGTAAAAGAAACGTCATATTACGAAGGTTTCAAGTATCAGATGCCCCATAGATGACCCTCAAACGGAATCCATTAGCATAGGTGTATAAGTTTCTCTATCCGAGGAATCTTCGAGTAAACATTCCAGTGAAGGCGTTAATTATGCTGCCGTGATAGTCACTCTGCGAAAGGTGACAGACAGATGAGTGACAGGGAGAGGTAAAAATGCATAAGCTTGTGAATGATCAATGAAGGATTGAGAAGTGTCTTTGAATATCTCAGTGAATTTCGCGCACTTGGTGGACGTAAAGCCTACGATTGCATTCCATAAATTGTATCTTCAGTGTAACAATAAGAATAACATTGAACATCTTGAAATAATAATAACCGTTGTAGTCAGACCCTCTTGTTACTATTACTTTTGGTAATAGCTACATTTGCTAATAATAGTAGAAGTCGCACTGGCATACAAACAACAGTCACTTGTTGGCAACTGCAGGAGAGAAAGGACGCTTCGTCTGTCGATTTTTGAAGTTTTTGTTGAACGGGAATAGACCGCTTTATCTGCCACTTCGTCAGAAGAAATGTAAGTGAAGAATGCTCCTGAGTTTCCCTGTGCGAAAGTTGTCCTTATAGTTTATAAACAGGTATCTATACTCGCTTACCTTGAAGATCCTATCGTCAAGGAGTTAGGATTATCGATAACCAAATAATTAAAAGTTCAATGCAATTGACAGGGGGTTAAGAAGAATGCGCATTCTTGTAGAAATTACTGCTTTTAATTTTGAGAAGGCTACACAGAAAACCGAGGTGAAAGATCCCTAAAAATAGGTGGACACAAAAATGACAAGGCAGTGATTACTGATTCATTCCTGCTTACAAACTACTTAATGGTAACTAAGCCCTTTTGCAGAACCTCTCTACAGCACTTGGGGCTTATTTTGGGGTAATGGTGCCTGCTCAATTACTTCCTCCAGCGTAGTTATGGCCCACCAAAGATGAGTAAATGTCAGGCTCCTAAATGCTTCCTTAGGTCAACATGTGCCTAATGGTCTTTTTTAAGGAAACAGGCCCAAATACAAACATGCGGTCCACACGCACATACGCACATATATACATGCAATACTTACACATAAATATATTTATATATACGTTATATGATATAATATATATATATATATATATATATATATATATATATATATATGTGTGTGTGTGTGTGTGTGTGTGTGTGTGTGTGTGTGTGTGTGTTTGTGTAAAAAGAATAAATGGTTATGCACCAGTAAGATGTAAACAGATAATACATATATGATAGTGAAACATTTGCTAGTCAACTGATTGACACGGTACAGACGTTAAGAAAAGAAACAGCAGGGAATTCAAAGAAAGGAAGAATTAGCAGAAAAGGCCGTCTCCCATTTGGCATCCATGACTGTGATGCAAACGAGGCCTTATCTGTCTTTGTATTCAGTTTTCCAACTCCCTTGATGCAAGCAAGAGAGAGAGAGAGAGGGGGGGGGGGGGGATGTGTGATTAAAATTGTGAAGTTAATAAGCTGTGGAAAAGTAAATGTATTGATGCATTTTTAATGATTTCAGGTTACGCGTATATATACTTTATAAGTGAGAAAAAAATCGAGTCGTTTATTCATAAAATCATAATGTTTAATGCTCATTTTCCACGCTTTCCATCGTCACCAAACGAGCAGACTATGAAATTCTCAACTGAAACCCCTCCGTGGAAATCACTTGTTCCAAATGAACGCACCCATCTGAAAGGGTAGCGCTTAGTAAATACCAACTGCTCGGTAGAAGACACCGTTTCCCTTTCTTGGAGTCTCCGCGTGAACATTTCGTTAAAGTAATAATGCCTCCGTGATGAGGGTTTTCCAATGGCCACCTGCTCTATGACTGACAAGGGGAGGTTGCTCAATCGATGGAAGCTCGAGAGAAGATGAATACCATAACCCAGAGTGAAAGGATCATACTGTTTGAAACTCTCTCTCTCTCTCTCTCTCTCTCTCTCTCTCTCTCTCTCTCTCTCTCTCTCTCTCTCTCTCTCTCTCTCTCTCTCTCTCTCTCTCTGAACTGTTGAAAATGAATTAAACCCTTTTATTCCAAATAGATGAAATCGTAGTCTTCAAAGTGCTAAAATTTAGTTATGATTCCTCCGATTACAGAAGAAATTTTGTCACAATCTCGTCGAATTTCTTAGGATACTTTATTGGAGAGGGTAGTTGAATGTTATACCAATAATTTTTTCAAATCCTCATGGTAAACGCTACATTGAATTATAAATTGTTTCATTGTTACTGCATCAGAGCTAGGCTTATTGTTTGTGTTCTTTTTCCTTAAAGTTTGTTAAAGTGTTTACTGATTTTAGATATTCAGCGATCCTTTCCCGTGACTCAAAGTAAGTTCATATGTATGAAAGGTACAAAAGGAATCCTGCACTTTTTATTGCACTTACAAACCCTCATACTTAGAGTATGCATACACCTAAGGTAATTTCCCATAATTATTATTTGATAACGAATATATTTATATATATAAATTCATTAAGGAATAAAAAGAGATTTTTCTGGGTATATTCTATGACACATTTATGCAGATATTTTGGTTATGGCTCCAGGGTCCTTGGCTAAGAGTACGCCCCTACATCATAAAAAAACTGATAACTCTTCAATAAAGAAAAGAACGAATAATGAGCACCTTAAGGCATTTCATCATTTTCTGAATATATATTAATACTTTATGACAAAATCAATGCTCAAAAAGACGAGGTACATACGTAAAAACAATGGTTAGAAGTTTGGGTGTTAGTGACTAATAACAAGGATTTCATGACGTAAGCAATTGATAAAATAGATGACGTCATAAACAACAGGACTGTCGAGAGTTCCTTTGTGTTTATGGGATGCTGTCTGAGTTCATGTTCAAATTGTCTGACATCACTGAACTAGGATCTTAGCATAGGTTGAATTCGAGGTTTGTTATTATTATTATTTTTTTTTTTATCACTTTCCTCCAATTCGACTGGGTGTATTTATAGTGTGGGGTTCCTGCTTGCATCCTGCCTCCTTAGGAGTCCATCACTCTTCTTACTATGTACGCCGTTTCTAGGATCACAGTCTTCTGCATGAGTCCTGGAGCTACCTCGGCCTCTAGTTTTTCCAGATTCCTTTTCAGGGATCTTGGGATCGTGCCTAGTGTTCCTATGATTATGGGTACAGTTTCCACTGGCATGTCCCATATCCTTCTTATTTCTATTTTCAGATCTTGATACTTATCCATTTTTTCCCTTTCTTTCTCTTCAACTCTGGTGTCCCATGGTATTGCGACATCAATGAATGATACTTTCTTCTTGATTTTGTCAATCAACGTCACGTCTGGTCCATTTACACGTATCACCTTATCTGTTCTGATACCATAGTCCTAGAGGATCTTTGCCTGATCGTTTTCTATCACTCCTTCAGGTTGGTGCTCGTACCAATTATTACTGCAAGGTAGCTGGTGTTTCTTGCACAGGCTCCAGTGGAGGGCTTTTGCCACTGAATCATGCTCCTTTTTGTACTGGTTCTGTGCAAGTGCCAGACATTCGCTTGCTATGTGGTTTATGGTCTCATTTTTCGTATTGCACTTCCTAAATATGGGAGAGATGTTATCTCCATCTATCGTTCTTTGGATATATCTGGTTCTTAGGGCCTGATCTTGTGCCGCTGTTATCATTCCTTCAGTTTCCTTCTTGAGCTCTCTCCTTCGTAACCATTGCCATGTGTCATCGCTGGCCAGTTCTTTAGTCTGTCTCATGTATTGTCCGTGCATTTGTTTGTTGTGCCAGTCCTCTGTTCTGTTTGTCATTCTCCTGTCTCTGTATATTTCTGGGTCTTCGTCTATTTTTATCAGTCATTTTTCCCATACACTCTTGAGCCACTCGTCTTCACTGGTTTTCAGATATTGCCCCAGTGCTCTGTTCTCGATGTTGACGCAGTCCTCTATGCTCAGTCCTCTCCCTCCTTCCATTCGTGTTATGTACAGTCTGTCCGTATTTGCTCTTGGGTGTAGTGCTTTGTATATTGTCATATGTTTCCTCGTTTTCTGGTCTATGTTGCGGAGTTCTGCCTTCGTCCATTCCACTATTCCTGCACTGTATCTGATTACTGGCACTGCCCATGTGTTTATGGCTTTTATCATATTTCCGGCGTTGAGTTTGGACTTGAGTATCGCCTTGAGTCTCTGCGTAAATTCTTTCCTGATCGTGTCCTTCATCTCTTGTTGTTTTATATCCCCTCCTTCCATTATTCCCAGGTATTTGTATCCCGTCTCATCTATGTGTTTGATGTTGCTCCAATCTGGTAGCTTTATCCCTTCCGTCCTTGTTACTTTGCCATTTTGTATGTTGACTAAGGCACATTTTTCTATTCCAAACTCCATCCTGATGTCCCCAGATACAACCCTTACAGTCTGGATTAGGGTATCTATTTCCTTGATGCTCTTACCATACAGCTTGATGTCGTCCATGAACATCAGATGGTTAATTCTGTTGCCTCTTTTCTTGAGTTGGCACCCAGCATCCATCTTCTGCAGTACTTTTGTCATGGGAATCATGGCTACTACGAAGAGTAGTGGGGACAGTGAGTCGCCCTGGATGATCCCTCTCCCGATATTAACCTCTGCTAGTCTTGTTCCAGAGCTTGTAAGTATTGTATTCCAGTTGCGCATTGTATTTTTGAGGAAGCTGATGGTGTTTTACTCTGCCTCATATATTTTCAGGCATTCTATTAGCCATGTGTGCGGTATCAGGTCGAAGGCTTTCTTATAGTCTATCCATGCCATGCTTAGGTTGGTTTTCCTTCTCTTACTGTTCTTCATTACCATTTTGTCTATCAGGTGCTGGTCTCTTGTGCCCCTACATTTCCTTCTGCAGCCTTTCTGTTGGTGGGGGATGGTGTTTGTATCCTCTAGGCAGTTGTATAGCCTTTTGCTGATGATACCTGTTAGTAACTTCCACATTATTGGTAGGCAGGTGATAGGCCTGTAGTTACTGGCCATATTTCCCTTACTTTTGTCTTTTTGTACTAAGGATGTTCTTCCTGTGGTCATCCATATGGGCGCATGGTGATTTGTGATACAATGCTGGAGTTGTTCTGCTATTCTTGGGTGTAGGGCCTTGAAGTTTTTGAGCCAGTATCCGTTGACTTCATCGGGACGGGGGCTTTCCAGTTGGGCATTTTCTTTAGTTGGTGTCTGACTATGTCTGTCGTGATGTCAGTGAATCTTTGTTTTATTCTCCCTGTTTCTTCTGCCTTCACTTCCTGGAGCCATGTTGCATGTTTGTTGTGTGATACCGGATTGCTCCAGGCTTCTTAAAGACGGTTCCAATATTGTAGAAATGGTTGCTGATTACGTCAAGAATAGCTGATGGTAGAATTGAATATGTTTGCTCTGTTTTACAGGTAGAATAATGAAGAAGAAGAAGAAGAAGAAGAGGAACAGGAAAAAAGGAAATGACTAAGTTCTCTCTCTCTCTCTCTCTCTCTCTCTCTCTCGCAAAACACGTAGAGTGCTTGCCCTTTTTCATGCCATCAATATGGAAGATTTCCTATAAACATTTCTGCTTTTAAAGTAGATGGCAACGCCTAAAGTTGGTTCATTAGAGTTACCCCTGTACAAAAAAATCTGTTTAAGAAGAAAACGAAGGATTTCCATTTTCTTTCTTGAAAAATGCCGCTACATCCTTACTTAAGAGAGCTTCTAATAAGATAAGGAGAAAGCTCCTATCTTATAAACACAAAATATGGCTAAACACTTCGATAATTTTAAGCTTGTAATAAAAATAAACATACAAATACCCGTCCTAAGATTCTGCCTTTCCCGGTGACTTGCATGTTCAGTTTTCAGAATAATTCCTCCAACAAGCCTTGGCTCGAATCCCACATGAGGGTGTGAGTTTTTTTATAAGGTAATTTGATTTATATATACAAGGTTTTTAGCGGAAATTATTTACATATACATTATTCAAGGGAGAAATAAGGTGTCACAGGTAAAACTAAAAGCATATACGTATAATGGGATTTATATGACTTAAGTCATATTTTAATGACAATTTTCAATACCTTCAATGGGAAAATGGGCTGAAAATAAAGGTATATATATAAACACATACATGTGCATATATCTTTATATATATGTATATTATATATATATATATATTTATATATATCTATATATATATATATATATATATATATATATATATATATATATATATATATATATCTATATATATATATATATATATATATATATATATATATATATATATATATATGATATATATATATCTATATATATATTATATATTATATATATATATATATATATATATATATATATATATAGATAGATATATAGTCTATATATATATATATTCTATATATATATATATATATATATATATATATATAGATATATATATATCTATATTATATCCATATATATATATATATAAGTCTTATCATATATATATATATAGATATATATATATATATATATATATATATATATATATATATATATATATATATATATAGAATATATATATATCTATATATATATATATATATATATATATATACATATATATAAAAGATATATCCCACTATGCCCATCTGTTATTTTATATATATACCTTTATTTTCAGCCCATTTTCCCATTGAAGGTATTGAAAATTGTCATTATAATATGACTTAAGTCATATAAATCTGTATACGTATATGCTTTTAGCTTTACCTGTGACACCTTATTTCTCCGTTGAATAATGTATATGAAAATAATTTCCGCTAAAAACCTTGTATTTAGAAATTAAATTACCTTATAGAAAAATTCTCACCCTCATGTGGGATTCGAGCCAAGGCTTGTTGGAGGAATTATTCTGTCAACTGAACATGCAAGTCACCGGGAAAGGCAGAATCTTAGGCAGGGTATTTGTATCTTTATTTATATTACAAGCTTAGGCGAATCGAAGTGTTTAGCTATACTTTGTGTTTCTGTTGTTGAATGGTTACCTTTGATAAGCGTATGAGTACATAATTCCACGTTTTTATTCTTTATTTATGTCTGCTTTGTTTTATTTTATATGATTATTTTCTGTTGGCTTTAATTTCATCGGACCAAATACGGACAGAAGGAAGGTCTGCTTATCAGGTAGGAGCTCTCTTCTTATCTTATCAGAAGCGCTCGTAACGCTGTAGCGGCATTTTTCAAGAAAGAAAATGGAAATCTTTCGTTTTCTTCTTAAACAGAGATTTTTTTGTACAGGGGTAACTGTTATGACCCAATTATAGGCGTTGCCATCTACTTTAAAAGCAGAAATGTTTATAGGGTTTCTCCCATATTGATGGCATGAAAATAGGGAAGCACTCTACATGTTTTGAGAGAGAGAGAGAGAGAGAGAGAGAGAGGGAGAGAGAGAGAGAGAGAACTTAGTCATTTCCTTTTTTCCTGTTCCTCTTCTTCTTCTTCTTCTTCTTCATTATTCCACCTGTAAAACAGAGCAAACATATTCAATTCTACCATCAGCTATTCTTGACGTAAACAGAAACCATTTCCACAATATTGGAACCGTCTTTAAGAAGCCTGGAGAGACACACACACATTCAGGGCGATCACGCTCCCGACTGGGTCCCAAACATCCCCACAGAGTAACAGGAGTTTTTCGAGGGTAATCGAATAAGAGGTCGGATGGCTTCACTTCCCAGCCCCAAACGGGCCTTTTGGGTCATTCAGAACGTGCGTCAATTAACAGGTGCGAGAGAGGAACGAACCGTCACGTCCCTCGGAAACTCGGTGATTGTTCTTGGAACACATGAACCCGTCAGGAGAGACTGGTAGGTGTCGACGTAGGCAAAGATATCATCATTCAAATGTGTTAGTATTTAAAGCTATTTATAGTCTATTTATTTCAAACAATCTAAAGACATGGAACTTTCAATAGATCAATTAAAACTAGTTTTTAATTAATCTATTTAAACCATTATGTAAAAGTGTTATCCAGTTTGCTTATGTACACACAGCGGTTTCTCTAGCTACTACTGTCGTTCCCATCCCCTGTCATAAGCCTTTACAAAAAGAGCATAAAGGAACACTCAAAATACAGAAATGTACACTCTCACACTCTACAAACAGGAGGGACAAGCCAGTAAATATATTAACTGTCTACAGTTCTCCACAAGAGGCAAACACAAGTTGCTTTCCTTTTAGACATGGTAACAACCTCACGCTATCATCGACTTCAAACCATGACTTTCCTTCCATCGATCCTGTACCACCGAATGATTGAAGCTTTTAATATTTTTGAGAAGCTCGAGTAAGTGAAATACGTCGTGCTAATCCCGTAGTGTTTTTAGAATTCCGTTTTCTATGTTGCAATACTTTTTTTTAGCGCATATAATTCTTCTTTTACTACTTGATGGGGTTCACGAAGGTTTAAAAACCTTTGCCTGCTGAGCTTTCAATTTCGTACATGACCCTTGAGATACTGTATGAGCAAGAGCCGGTTAATGGCATAAGGCCAGATTAATCTTGAACATCAACAAATTATTGTATAATGAATATGACTGGTAAATGTATAACAGACTAGATACGTTCTAGTAAAATAAATAAAAGTAAATAAATTAACTTTAGGATGATCATATAATAATAATAATAATAATAAAATAAATAATAATAATAATAATAATATAATAATAATAATAATAGTCCTTCTTCCCATGCACTCTTGAGCCATTCGTCTTCACTGGTTTTTTTGGGGCAATATCTGAAAACCAGTGAAGACGAGTGGCTCAAGAGTGCATGGGAAGAAGGACTAATAAAAGTAGACGAAGACCCAGAAATATACAGAGACAGGAGAATAACAGACAGAAACAGAGGACTGGCACAATAAACCAATGCACGGACAATACATGAGACGACTAAAGGAACTAGCCAGCGATGCACATGGCATGGCTACAGAGGGAGAGCTCAAGAAGGAAACTGAAGGAATGATAACAGCGGCACAAGATCAGGCCTAAGAACCAGATATATCCAAAGAACGATAGACGGAAATAACAAATCTCTCCCATAGTAGGAACGTGAACAATACAAAAAGAGGCATGATTCAGTGGCAAAAGCCCTCCACTGGAGCCTGCTGCAAAAAACATCAGCTACCCTTGCAGTAATAAGTGGTACGAGCACCAACCTGAGGGAGTGATAGAAAACGATCAGGCAAAGATCCTCTGGGACTATGGTATCAGACGGATAGGGTGATACGTGCAAACAGACCAGAACGTGACGTTGATTGACAAAGTCAAAAGAAAGTATCACTCATTGATGTCGCAATACCATGGGACACCAGAGTTGAAGAGAAAGAGAGGGAAAAAATGGATAAGTATCAAGATCTGAAAATAGAAATGAGAAGGATATGGGATATGCCGGTGGAAATCGTACCCATAATCATAGGAGCACTAGGCACGATCCCAAGATCCCTGAAAAGGAATCTAGAAAAACTAGAGGCTGAAGTAGCTCCAGGACTCATGCAGAAGAGTGTGATCTGGAAACGGCACACATAGTAAGGAAGTGATGGACTCCTAAGGAGGCAGGATGCAACCCGGAACCCCACACTATAAATACCACCCAGTCGAATTGGAGGACTGTGATAGAGCAAAAAAAAAAAAAAAAAAAAAAACAATAACTATAATAATAATAATAATAAAAAGAGATGGCAGAAAAAAGGCTAAGAAGCAAGAAAACAAGGGAGGAACTCAACGAGAAATACAAAATACAAGAGAGGGGACTAAACAACACAATAGAAGATGTAAAAATGTTATTGTCATGATACAATAAAGTTTGTTCATACTTACCTGGCAGATATATATATAGCTGTATTCTCCGAAGTCCGAGAGAATTTCAAAACTCCCGGCACACGCAGTGGGCGGCCAGGTGGTTAGTACCCATTCCCGCCGCTGGGAGGCGGATATCAGGAACCATTCCCATTTTCTATTCAGATTTTTCATACCACTGTCCCCTGAAGCGAGGTGGGTGGGTACTTAATTATATATATCTGCCAGGTAAGTATGAACAAACTTTATTGTATCATGACAATAACATTTTGTTCATGAAACTTACCTGTCAGATATATATATAGCTGAATCCCACCATTGGAAGTGGGATGGGACAGAATAGAAGGATTTTAGGAAACAAATAACATGCAGATGATTGACATCTTGGTTCCTTACCTGTTAGCATAGCTGACTTCGTGATTACTGTCACCCAAGTCTGCTTCTGCTTTACTAGAGTCTCCAGCAAGGTAGTGTGTAGCTGGTGAGTTCTACATGATCTGTCAACGGGAGCGTGACCACAATGCGACTAGACCATATTGACCATACTGTGAGGGCAATGAAGCTAAAAACCACCACCTGACCTAACCTATCGAAGTTAGTCCCATAACTTCTAGGCTAAAGAAAGGGAAAGCGCCTCAAGCGACCAACCCTTCAACCGTAAACCAACACCATAAAATCAAAAGCACACCTATCCTTTTTCTATAGGATAGGATTCGTGCTGCTTCCTGCCCCCAATAACATTTCTGCAGATATGTATGGTCCTAGCAACTTGCAGTTCTCATATGCCGTCTTCACATCCCGCAGGTAATGTGAAGCGAACACAGAGTTACTTCGCCAAAAAGTAGCACTTAGGATATCGCTGAGTGCCATATTCTTTTGAAACGCCAATGAAGTTTGATAAACTGCTCGAGAGGAAGCTCTTCTAACGTTGGCAATAGCTTCTGGTCTTGAAAAACCTCTTGCTCTGGCCAACTTTTTGATAGTCTGAACGCAGTCAGACTCAGAGCGGAGAGGTTTCCGTGGTACCTCTCGACATGGGGCTGTCTGAGAAGATCGGCTCTCTCTGGAAGGGTTCTTGGGAAGTCTACTAGAAGAGACATGACCTCCGTGAACCAGTCGCTTGAAGGCCAAAACGGGGCGATTAATGTCATTCTCGCTCCTGGAGACACCGCAAACTTCCTGATTACCTCTCCTAACAGTTTGAACAGGGAAAAGGCGTAGACGTCCATCCCCGTCCAGTCCCATAGGATGGCATCTATTGCTATCGCTTCCGGGTCGAGAACCGGCGAGCAATAAATAGGAAGCCTCTTCGTTTTTGAGGTTGCAAAGAGGTCCACTAGCGGGCGTCCCCATAGTTTCCATAGTTCTTGGCAGACCTCTAGATGGAGAGTCCATTCCGTGGCCAGCAGTTGATGTTGGCGGCTTAGAAGATCCGCCCGGACATTTTGCACTCCCGAAACGAACCTCGTTAGGATTACTATGTTCCGAGTTTTCGCCCATAGGAGGATGTCTCTTGCTATCTCGAATAGGGACCGAGAGTGTGTCCCCGCCTGTTTTTTTATATATGCGAGAGCTGTGGTGTTGTCCGAGTTGATCTGGACAACTCGGCCCACCACTCGTTCCTCAAAGAATTGGAGAGCTAACCGAATAGCTTCCAACTCTTTTAGGTTTATGTGCCAGGACCTCTGTTCCCCTCTCCAGAGGACTGACACTTCCTCCTTGCCCAGTGTTGCTCCCCAGTCCGCCATGGAAGCGTCTGAGAACAACACTAGGTCGGGGCTCAAAAGGTTGAGGGACAGTCCTTCTGACAGTTTGTCTGGATCTTGCCACCATTTCAGATGATCCTTGACCGATTGAGAAATTATCAATGTCGTGTCTAGATCTTGCTTGTCCTTCCAGTTTTCTGCTAGAAAAAACTGGAGCGGCCTGAGGTGCAACCTCCCCAGGGAAACAAACTTCTCCAGCGAGGAAATGGTTCCCAGCAGACTCATCCATTCCTTCGCCGAGCATGTTTCCTTCCCTAAGAAAGCTGACACTTTTTCTAAGCATTTCTGCTGACGTTCCTTTGATTGAAAAGCTTGAAAAGCCACTAAATCCATCTGAATCCCCAGATACACGATGGACTGCGTGGGGATCAGATGGGACTTCTCGTAATTGACTATTAGGCCCTGGGCCTTCATCAGCTGTAACGTCGTTTGAAGGTCCTCCAAGCACCTTGACTCCGAAGACGATCTGATTAGCCAGTCGTCCAGGTAAAGCGAGACTCTTATTTTTGATAGGTGAAGCTATTTCGCTACATTCCGCATGAGGAGAGTGAATACCATCGGCGCCGTACTTAGTCCAAAGCATAGAGCCCTGAACTGGAAGACTTGTCCTTTCAAGACGAATCTCAGGAACTTTCTTGATTGAGGATGAATCGGGACGTGGAAATACGTGTCTTGGAGATCCAATGACACCATCCAGTCTCCTGGTCTCAAAGCCCCTAGTACAGACTCGGACGTTTCCATCCTGAACTTTTCTTTTCTCACGAAAAGGTTCAGCCTGCTGACGTCTAGGACAGGCCTCCATCCCCCAGACTGCTTTGAAACCAGGAATAACCTGTTGTAGAAGCCTGGGGAATATAACGTTAGGACTTCTTCTACGGCTCTCTTCTCTAACATTTGGTCTAAAAGGTCGAGCAATATCTGTTGCTTCTCCGGCTGGTATGAGGGCGACAGGTCCATAGACTTTGTGCTCAATGGAGGAGCAGAGAGGAAAGGGATCTTATATCCTCTCTCGATTATATCGAGGGACCAGGTGTCCGACCCTATCATTCTCCACGCATGAGCAAAAGATGTGAGTCTCGCTACGACAGGTGCCTGAAGGGCAGAAATGTCAATTTTTTCCCTTGTTCTTTGAGGAGACCTTGCCTCTAGAGAGCCCCCTTCCTCGAGGATAAGCTCTCGAGGAAGGCGCTCCACAAAAGGGCTTAAACTTCCTCTTGGGGGCTTGCGTGGCATAGTAGAACCCTGGGCTGTAGGACGTCTGGAAGACTGTGTCAAGAGGTCCTGCGTCGCCTTTTCCTGCAGGTTAACCGACAGATCTTTTATCATGGACTGCGGGAAAAGATGTGTCGAAAAAGGGGCGAACAACAATTCTGCCTTCTGCGCAGGAGACACTGATTTCGCCGCAAAACTGCAGTACAGAGCTCTCTTTTTTAGTAGTCCAGTAGCGAAATGGGATGCCAGTTCATCAGAGCCATCCCTTACTGCTCTATGCATACATGCCAACACGCTGGATAATTCTTCCAAAGAAATCGAGTCTGGACTTCTGGATTGTAAGTCCAGGGCCCCCAAGCACCAATCCAGGAAGTTGAATACTTCTAAGGTCTTGAAGATACCTTTCAGATGGTGATCCATTTCCGACATGGTCCAGGAAACCTTTGCTGATGATAGGTAGGACCTCCTCGGAGCGTCAACCAAGTTAGCGAAATTGCCTTGAGAGGAAGACGGCGCTTTCAATCCCGCTTCTTCTCCCGTTTCGTACCAGATTCCTGCTCTCCTGTTTAGTCTCGATGGAGGAAGAGCAAAGGAAGTGTTGCATTTCGCCTTCCTTGAGTCCATCCAATCTTGGATTCTCTTAAATGCTCTCTTCTCAGAGAGCGAGATGGCCATTTTAACGAAGCCATGAGCTTTCCTGGTTTTCGATGAGGCCAACTGTGAAGGCAGAGAACAAGGAACCGGTGCCTGAAACTTATCCGGGAACAAGTTTTTTAGAAGGTGCATCAACGTCTTATAATCCGAGGCGGATGACGTTGTTGGCTCTTCATCGTCCGCAGGACACGAATCACTAGACGATTCTCTTTCTCTAGCAACAGTGTCCTTCAAAGATCGCGATGTTATTAATCCTTGAGGCTCTGTTCGCAAGAGGGTGCCTCTGTCTGAAGTAGGGTTAGAAGTACCAATCCGTTTCTGTTTCCCTGCTATCTTCGACACTTTAAGATCTTGGAAATTAACATCCTGCGGAACATCATGACGCTTCGGACTTAAATATTCTTCCAAGGCGTCCTCCCGAGCGCCCTGGAGAGCGTCCCGATGCGTAGGCGTCCTGCGAAGCGTCTTCCCTAGCGTCCTGGCGAGTGCTTCAATGAGCAGGACGTCGAATGTCATTTGACGCTTCCTCAAAAGTGTCCTGAATAACGTCACGCAAAACAGGACGTCGAGCTTCTTTAACATCATCTTCAATAACGACAAAGTGTGCAGGCCGTCGAGCGTGTCGTGCGTATTCAGAGACGTCCTTACGAGGCTCTTGATCTTGGCGAGCCTCGCTCTCTTGAGGTGCACGAAAGAAAAACTTAGAACAACGGTCGTCAGTCGGAGATTTCTGGACGTTCACGACCTCTTGACAAAGACGCCGGCCACCTGTGCGACAACTCACGTCTTTGCCAAGCTCGTCTCCTAGACGCTCTCTCATAAGGAACGCTTTCACGTTCTCGAATGAGTCGGCTGCTAGAAGGTGACGAAGAGGCCGAAGAACGAGAGAAGGAGCCGGGGACTGCCTGGTTCTCTTGACAGGCAGCCACCAGTCCTTCCTCCGCCGACAGGGTTCTGTCTCTCTCTTCACAAAATAGGACGCCAACTGTTTCTGCATATCCATCAGAATCTCCCTTGACGGAGAAAAATCTTGATCAGGAGAAGGACTAATCCTGTGAGAGGAAGACGGGTGAGGGGATGCCCTCTCCTTCGTCTCAGGAGCAAATTTAGAGCGACTTGGACGCTCAAAAGCGTCCTCCTCCGATGTAGTCTTGGTCCTTTTCTGTGGTGGGAAGGCTTCAAAATATTTAGGTGACGAATGAAAAGGTTGATAAGAAGGACGTGAAGCGTCCTCTTCTCTAAAACCTCTCTTAAGAGGGCGACAAGGACGACGGCCGCCTGTGCGACATCTTGCGCCCTTGCCACTCTCCCCGCGAGAGGCTCTCCTAGAGCTCCAGCCCCGGTGAGGGGAGGATGCCTCGGAGGATGAGAAACATTCTTTAAGGACTCGTGCCCGTGCACGATCCTTGGCAGTATGGGACGCGTCCACAGATTCTGCCGAAGGTACGTCAGACCGGTTTTTAGTTCCCGTAACCCTCCTTCGGCTTTCGACTTGCCCACTCCCTAAGTCCTGGGAGTCTGACAGAGGTATAGACCTGGAGGCATTATGGGACCGATCTGACGCCCCCTCCACAACACTAGATGCACCAACGCTTTCATTGCACTTCAACACATTCGATTGTAGTGCGAGCACTTTTGACTCCAGGGCACGAATCGACTCCATGATCGTAGAGAACACATTTCCTTCTGAAGACACCTCCTGATTGCCCGAAGGCAACACTACAGGGTTAGGTTCAATTAAATCTACAGGTGGGGTTCGATGGAGATACAATATTACCCTGACTTCTATTCACAGAAGCACTCCTGGAGGAAGACCTCCTGATTCTATCGCGCTCAAGCTTTCTTACATAAGAATCCTACACCTTCCACTCAAGATCTGTCAATTCCTCACACTCGATGCATCTATCGTTCAACAAACATACATGACCTCGACATTTCGTGCACACAGAGTGAGGGTCTACCGAAGCTTTCGGTAGCCTCACCTTACATTCTTGCACAACAAACACCCTGAAACTCGTAGAACTAGATCCAGACATCGTATTTAAAGAAAAGTCAAAGCCAAAATCCAAATCAAACCACTATCGCGTATGCCAAGCCAACAATCCAGTTCCAAAAAACCAAAGTCAATCAGGATACTCAAGGCAAAAAGAAGTTTTCAAAATCCTAGGCGGAGGTAATGGAAACAGGTGTTTACACTACCGTCGACAGAGAAAAATCTGAATAGAAAATGGGAATGGTTCCTGATATCCGCCTCCCAGCAGCGGGAATGGGTACTAACCAACTGGCCGCCCACTGCGTGTTCCGGGAGTTTTTAAATTCTGTCGGACTTCGTAGAATACAGCTATATATATATATCTGACAGGTAAGTTTCATGAACAAACAAAGGCTTAAGGCCAAAGCACATAAGATCCAACGGTACATGAACAGGAATAAGGGATACCAACAGAACAAACTATTCGGAACCAACCAGAAAAGACTATACTGCCAACTAAGAGGGGGAGACAACCACCCAGAAATTCCTGAAGCCGAACCAAGTAAGAGACTGAGAAAACATATGGAGCAATCCGGTATCACACAACAAACATGCAACATGGCTCCAGGAAGTCAAGGAAGAAGAAACAGGGAGAATAAAACAAAGTTTCACAGAGATCACGACAGACACAGTCAGACACCAACTAAAGAAAATGCCCAACTGGAAAGCCCCAGGTCCCAATGAAGTCCATGGATACTGGCTCAAAAACTTCAAGGCCCTACACCCACGAATAGCAGAACAACTCCAGCATTGTATCTCAAATCACCCTGCACCCAAATGGATGACCACAGGAAGAACATCCTTAGTACAAAAAGACAAAAGTAAGGGAAATATAGCCAGTAACTACAGGCCTATCACCTGCCTACCAATAATGTGGAAGTTACTAACAGGTATCATCAGTGAAAGGCTATACAATTACCTAGAGGAGACAAACACCATCCCCCATCAACAGAAAGGCTGCAAAAGGAAGTGTAGGGGCACAAAGGACCAGCTCCTGATAGACAGAATGGTAATGAAGAACAGTAGGAGACGGAAAACCAACCTAAGCATGGCATGGATAGACTATAAGAAAGCCTTCGACATGACCACACACATGGCTAATAGAATGCCTGATATATGGGGCGGAGGAAAACACCATCAGCTTCCTCAAAAATACAATGCGCACTGGAATACAATACTTACCAGCTCGGAATAAGACTAGCAGAGTTAAAATACAGGAGAGGGATCTTCCAGGCGACTCACTGTCCCCACTACTCCTCTGGGACTATGGTATCAGAACGGATAGGGTGATACGTGCAAATAGACCAGATGTGACGTTGATTGACAAAGTCAAGAAGAAAGTATCACACATTGAT
>NC_061101.1:17320358-17345358 GCF_015104395.2 Macrobrachium nipponense | reverse complement strand
AAAGTTTATTGTTTCTCATGAGAGAACTCAGTGAGATATTATCCACTACGTTCCATATATCAGGTATAAAGATGAGATTCATTAAACCAGGCAAAGTGAAGCTTACTCCCTTTCTGTCACAATTACATAATGTTATTCTAGTATGAATTGTTTTTACTTCTTTCAGATCAAAGCTAAAAGGACCAAGAGTCATCTGGTCAACTGGATTTTGTTATTCAAGGAGGAAGAAGTCACAAATGAGTCCTTGGCCGTCCTACAAAATCTAATCTTTGAAGGGACTCACGTCACGGTAGTTAACCAAGAAACGAGTGGAAAGTTCCTCGTGTTTTCTGCAAATGTGAAGGAGGATGGAGTTATGAGGTATTTTCTATTGTAGGACGCATTTATTGAATTGTTGATTAGTAGGTTTTTTCAAACAAGATCATTCCATTTCACATACGGAAACGTAGGAACAATTCTTGTTATATATTTCATTTGCAAAAAAAAAAAAAAAGAATAAATCAAATCAGTGCACTGAACGTTCAGGCATATACGTTTCAAAAATTTTCGTCCAGCTCTCTCTCTCTCTCTCTCTCTCTCTCTCCTCTCTCTCTCTCTCTCTCTCTCTCTGTCCTGAATTCCCTCTTTATTGCTCTTAGCCATATGCAAGTCAATTCAGGTAGACACCTTAGTAAAATCTCTAGATTAAATCTGAAATACAGTCATTTAGTCTTTCGTTATTGTTGTCAACGTATCCTCCTTATCCTTTGCCTTAAGTTTCGTAGATTACCTAGAATCCTCTCAACATTACGTAGTGGTTTCAATCAAAGGATTTTTCGCAGGTTTGCCTACAAAGGACAATGGAGCAGTACCTACGAAGGCAAGCGTCCCCAGCTCACGCCCTTGTATGACCCCAACCAATACCTCGACATGAAAGGCAGACAGCTCCACATAGCAGCCAATCACGATTCTCCTGACTTCTTGTTTGGGGAGCCAAACGATGATGGAAGCGTTCAGGCTATTGGAGGAAGTGATTTCATGATCATCAGATCACTCAGCAGGTTTTTAAACTTTACGTATGTGTCGTACCTGACATTTTAATCCATGAAATGTTTTTTTTTTTTATCATAAAGGGAACGATAGTCTTTGTAATGGATTACCAGATACTGATAACAGCTATCAAAAAGATCCTAGATAAACTTGAAGGTCGAAATAGGTGTTCACACAATTTTTACATATATCTAAATTAGTCAAATTTTCATTTCCTGTTGAAGTTACTAGTTGAACAGGTTCTAATAACATAATTTGTGTACTTTTAATTATCAACGTCAATTGTTGTGACAGTATAGTGCTATAGGGCAGTGTTTTAATTGAAGCATTTCTGTGTTATAATTATTACTTTTCTATCTGCAGATTTAAGATATTTCCCCCAATAGACGGTGCTTGGGGCTATCCTCAGCCTGATGGGAATATAACTGGAATGATTGGAATGGCAGCAAGAAGAGAGGTCCACTTTGCTGTGACTGGAATTGCTGTAAATGGTTAATAAGTACACTGGAAATTTTTATTGAAGTCTTCATAAAATAGTCTAAATTTTGTGCACAATAGCAAACGATAAATTTCTCAAATATTTCACCACAAAAATTACTTTTCATCTATCTATCTATCTATATATTTAGTTGACTAGCTAGCTATATCTCTGTATCTGTCTTCAAACATATATATATATATATATATATATATATATATATATATATATATATATATATATATATATATATATATATATATATATATATATATATATATATATATATATATATATATATATATATATATATATATATATATATATATATATATATATGAAATATATATAGGGAATTCATAAATATTTGACGACCAATATAAATAGATAAAAAAATTAATATATATATACATATATATAATACTTTATATATATATATATATATATATATATATATATATATATATATATATATATATATAGTTTATATATCACATTTCAGTGATTCATATACATATATCGAGCTACAATGTCCTTTAATATCTAATTCGCTCTACCTCGGAATAATTAATATTTTTTCATATATGCTTAACCGAAGGGGAATTTTTTTTCTCCGATAATTAGATTTGCCTGGACCAGGGCGCGAACCTATGGATCCTTTCAAACCCAGGAACGTCAGTGAAGCTTTAACCTACTACACCACCGCGAGAGGTAAAAGTTCATGTCGCCTCTCACCCTCATATACCTTTCGCGCGCAGGTAATTAGTGGTTTTGGAGACAACATCAACCCACCTCGACTCCCGGTAGTGTTTGTAGTGTTCTTTTGACAGCACGTAGCCAATCTATAAGTCATATCACATTTCCGTGATTCACTATACATATATCGAGCTACAATGTCTTTAATATCTAATTGCGCTCTACCTCGGAATTAATATATTTCATATATGTTAACCGAAGGGGAATTTTTTCTCGATAATAGATTTGCCTGGACCAGGGCGCGAACCTATGGATCCTTTCAAACCCGGAGGAACGTCAGTGAAGCTTTACCTACTACACCACCGCGAGAGGCTAAAGTTCATGTCGCCTCTCACCCTCATATACCTTTCGCGCGCAGGTAATTAGTGGTTTGGAGACAACATCAACCCACCTCGACTCCGGTGTGTTTGTAGTGCTTTTGACAGCACGGAGCCAATCTATAAGTCATATCACATTTCCGTGATTCATATACATATATCGAGCTACAATGTCCTTTAATATCTAATTCGCTCTACCTCGGAATTAATATATTTTTCATATATGCTTAACCGAAAAGGGGAATTTTTTCTCGATAATAGATTTGCCTGGACCAGGGCGCGAACCTATGGATCCTTTCAAACCCAGGAACGTCAGTGAAGCTTTACCTACTACACCACCGCGAGAGCTAAAAGTTCATGTCGCCTCTCACCTCATACCTTTCCGCGCGCAGGTAATTATGGTTTGGAGACAACATCAACCCACCTCGACTCGGTAGTGTTTGTAGTGCTTTTGACAGCACGTAGCCAATCTATAAGTCATATCACATTTCCGTGATTCATATACATATATCGAGACTACAATGTCCTTAATATCTAATTCGTCTACCTCGGAATTAATATATTTTCAATATATGCTTAACCGAAGGGAATTTTTTCCTGATAATAGATTTGCCTGGACCAGGGCGTGAACCTATGGATCCTTTCAAACCCAGGAACGTCAGTGAAGCTTTACCTACTACAACCACCGCGAGAGGCTAAAAGTTCATGTCGCCTCTCACCCTCATATACCTTTCGCGCGCAGGTAATTAGTGGTTTGGAGACAACATCAACCCACCTCAACTCCGGTAGTGTTTGTAGTGCTTTTGACAGCACGTAGCCAATCTATAAGTCATATCACATTTCCGTGATTCATATACTTATATCGAGCTACAATGTCCTTTAATATCTAAGGCGACATGAACTTTTAGCCTCTCGCGTGGTTGTAGTAGGTAAGCTTCACTGATGTTCCTGGGTTTGAAAGGATCCATAGGTTCGCGCCCTGGTCCAGGCAAATCTATTATCGAGAAAAAATTCCCCTTCGGTTAAGCATATATGAAAATATATTAATTCCGAGGTAGAGCGAATTAGATATTAAAGGACATTGTAGCTCGATATATGTATATGAATCACGGAAATGTGATATGACCTATAGATTGGCTACGTGCTGTCAAAAGCACTACAAACACTACCGGAGTCGAGGTGGGTGGGTTGATGTTGTCTCCAAACCACTAATTACCTGCGCGCGAAAGGTATATGAGGGTGAGAGGCGACATGAACTTTTAGCCTCTCGCGGTGGTGTAGTAGGTAAAGCTTCACTGACGTTCCTGGTTTGAAAGGATCCATAGGTTCGCGCCCTGGTCCAGGCAAATCTATTATCGAGAAAAAATTCCCCTTCGGTTAAGCATATATGAAAATATATTAATTCCGAGGTAGAGCGAATTAGATATTAAAGGACACTGTAGCTCGATATATGTATATGAATCACGGAAATGTGATATGACCTATAGATTGGCTACGTGCTGTCAAAAGCACTACAAACACTACCGGGGATCGAGGTGGGTTGATGTTGTCGCAAACCACTAATTACCTGCGCGCAAAAGGTATATGAGGGTGAGAGGCGACATGACTTTTAGCCTCTCGCGGTGGTGTAGTAGGTAACAGCTTCACTGACGTTCCTGGGTTTGAAAGGATCCATAGGTTCGCGCCCCTGGTCCAGGCAAATTCTATTATCCCCCCCCCCCCCCCGAGAAAAAATTCCCCTTCAGTTAAGCATATATGAAAATATATTAATTCCGAGGGTAGAACGCGAATTAGATATAAAAGGACACTGTAGCTCGATATATGTATATGATCACGGAAATGTGATATGACTTATAGATTGGCTACGTGCTGTCAAAAAGCACTAACAAAACACTACCGGAGTCGAGGTGGGGTTGATGTCTCCAAACCACTAATTACCTGCGCGCGAAAGGTAATATGAGGGTGAGAGGCGACTGAACTTTTAGCCTCTCGCGGTGGTGTAGTAGGTAAAGCTTCACTGACGTTCTGGGTTTGAAAGGATCCATAGGTTCGTGCCCTGGGTTCCAGGCAAATCTATTATCGAGAAAAATTCCCCTTCAGTAATCATATATGAAAATATATTAATTTCCGAGTAGAGCGAATTAGATATTAAAGGACACTGTAGCTCGATATATGTATATGAATCACTGAAATGTGATGACTTATAGATTGGCTACGTGCTGTCAATAGCATACAAAACACTACCGGAGTCGAGGTGGGTTGATGTTGTCTCCAAACCACTAATTACCTGCGCGCGAAAGGTATATGAGGGTGAGCGGCGACATGAACTTTTAGCTCTCGCGGTGGTGTAGTAGGTAAAGCTTCACTGACGTTCCTGGGTTTGAAAGGATCCATAGGTTCGTGCCCTGGTCCAGGCAAATCTATTATCGAGAAAAAAATTCCCCTTCGGTTAAGCATATATGAAAATATATTAATTCCGAGGTAGAGCGAATTAGATATTAAAAGGACATTGTAGCTCGATATATGTTTATATGAATCACGGAAATGTGATATGGACTTATAGATTGGCTACGTGCTGTCAAAAAGCACTACAAACACTACCGGAGTCGAGGTGGGTTGATGTTTTGTCTCCAAACCACTATTACCTGCAACGCGAAAGGCATATGACTGAGAGGCGACATGAACTTTTAGACCTCTCGCGGTGGTGTAGTAGGTAAAGCTTCACTGGACGTTCCTGGGTTTGAAAGGATCCATAGGTTTCGCGCCCTGGTCAGGCCAAATCTATTTCGAGAAAAAAATTCCCCTTCGTTAAGCATATATGAAAATATATTTAATTCCGAGGTAGAGCGAATTAGATAATTAAAGGACATTGTAGATCGATATATGTATATGAATCACGGAAATGTGAATATGACTTATAGATTGGCTACGTGCTGTCAAAAGCACTACAAACACTACCGGAGTCGAGGTGGGTTTTGATGGTTGTCTCCAAACCACTAATCACCTGCCGCGCGAAAGGTATATGAGGGTGAGAGGCGACGTGAACTTTTAGCCTCTCGCGGGTGGTGTAAGTAGTAAGCTTCACTGACGTTCCTGGGTTTGAAAGGATCCATAGGTTCGCGCCCTGGTCCAGGCAAATCTATTATCGAGAAAAAATTCCCCTTCGGTTAAGCATATATGAAAATATATTAATTCCGAGGTAGAGCGAATTAGATATTAAAGGACATTTGTAGCTCGATATATGTATATGAATCACGGAAATGTGATATGACTTATAGGATTGGCTACGTGCTGTCAAAAGCACTACAAAACACTACCGGAGTCGACGTGGGGTTGATGTTGTCTCCAAACCACTAATTACCTGCGCGCGAAAGGTATATGAGGGTGAGAGGCGACGTGAACTTTTAGCCTCTCGCGGTGGTGTAGTAGGTAAAGCTTCACTGACGTTCCTGGGTTTGAAAGGATCCATAGGTTCACGCCCTGGTTCCATGCAAATCTATTATCGAGAAAAATTCCCCTTCGGTTAAGCATATATGAAAATATATTATTAATTCCGAGGTAGAGCGAATTAGATATTAAAGGACATTGTAGCTCGATCTATATATATATATATATATATATATATATATATATATATATGATATATATATATATAAATCAAATACTTATGAATTCCAAGACAACTAGTTCATCAGATGTAATTAAGTTATTTATTCTTTACAGAAATGCGAAAACTGTCATTGATTACAGCAATTGCTACACTCAAGGGTATATTTGTCTGTACTCAAAAGCGCTCAGCGAAAGGGGTAGAGAAACTCGTGGTCTCAACACCATTTTCCCTAAAGGTGAGACAAGGAAAAAATATATATATATATATATATATATATATATATATATATATATGATATATATATATATATATTGGTATATGTATATGTAGTATGTGTGTGTCTGTGATGTATGTATGTATTGTATGTATGTATATATATATATATATATATATATATATATTATATATATATTATATATATATATATAATATATATATATATATATTATAATATGTATATATATACATATATATATATATATATATATATATTATATATAATGTAGTTATGTATGTAGATTTACATATATATATATATATATATATATATATATATATATATATATATATATATATATATATATATATAAATCTAAATGTATATACAAATATATACAGACATATATTTTTTATAGATATTCATATATACATGTATCTTATAAATATATATATATATATATATATATATATATATATATATACATATATACATATATATATATATATATATATATATATATATATATATATATATATATATATATATATATGTGTGTAGTGTGTATATATATATATATATATATATATATATATATATATATATATATATATATATTGATATATGTATGCATATATATATAGACACACACACACACACACACACACACACATATATATACATATATACATATACTATATATATATATATATATATATATATATATGTATACATATATATATATATATATAGTATGTATGTATATATATATATATAACTAACTGGCCAACCTATCACTGCCGAGGAGTATTGAATGGCAACTAATAAAATCTCTCTCTCTCTCTCTCTCTCTCTCTCTCTCTCTCTCTCTCTCTCTCTCTCTCTCTCTCTCTCTCTCCTATAATAACGTAGGTTACCTTATGTTAATACGATTAATTAGTTTATAAACAAGCCTTTGAAAGACAATAAAATAAGAAATAATCTCTTTGCTATATTACAGGTATGGATCTGCACCGTGATCGCGACCCTGACCATTGGTCCAGTTTTGAAGCTTCAGTCTGAAATATCAGAGAAATTCCGCCCTCAAGAACCGAAGAGGGACCTGCAGACTTATTATCTTAACATGTTTCGCAATTTGGTTCAGCAAGGTAACCTTCTCGACACCGAAAGCCTTTCTCAGAGAATAACTTTCTTCTTCTGGTATATTTTTTGTTTAGTCGTCTGTGGTAAGTTATTTATTTAAGTTTTTTTATTTGTTCATTGACCGTCTAACTGAATGAGGATTGCTGGGGTAGTTGGGTGTCCTTCAGAAAATTACTAGCTAGTGGGTAACCTTATACTCAATGCTGTATTCGAATTTCTTAAATGAACGAATTCGTGGTTTTCAATTCGATTTTTCATTTTGGTCCCGGATTTATTATAAATTTCTTCTTAGTATCTATAAAACAATACAACATATATTGAATGAATATGAAATTTATTTGTTATTTTACTATTTATTTTCGAACTAATGCAATAAACTAGAAGCTAAAAATATGTATCTTAACCATTCGAAGAAATATATACTCAACAGATTATACGTATAGATAATTTCATAATATTACAGTTCTCTACTCTGGGATTTTAACCTCCGTTCTTGCTGTCCCTGTTTATGAGAAACCAATCGATAGTTTGGAGGACCTACCAAGGGCTGTGAGGGATGGATTTACCCTGACTGTGGTCGGGGACACCGTCAATGAATATATGTTTAAGGTCAGGAAGAGCGATTATGCTTCATATTTATAGAACTGGTCAGAAATGTAAAATTTCCCATTATTAGTGGGGAATGACCAGTGATCATGCATCTAGAGAAAGAATGCTTTACATGTGTCTTACATATGAATAGAAGAGTCATTCTGAATATCAATATTACACTTTACATTTTGCGTCATTTTATGAAATCAAAGGTTTTTGAGAACGATGAACTTTTAAAAATGTTCGAAAGCATAAGTTTCTGCATATTCTGTTGATCACAAATGTTTACAATTACAATCAAACGTTCCGGTTCATAAACAAAATATTTCATGTATTCGGTGTTAGACATAGGTTAAATATCTAATGATATTCCTTGAAATAAGGGAAAATATTCAGCAACATATAATAAATATCATGACTTTTTAAGGACGCGCCCGACGGCATTCTGAAACAAACCTGGGGACTATTCAACCATAAAGACAGGTCCAAGAGTTTTGTGAGCAGCTCTGAAATTGGCATGAGACTCGTAAGTAACAAAGTGCTGTAATTTGTGCACATATTCTGAAGCAACATGTAATATGCTTCTAAATGACTAGTTTAGCTTACTCTTTTTCTAACCTTAGAGAGGGATGATCAAAGGGTGAAAACAGACACCCAGACAAGTAATTTGGCAGGTTAATCATCTTGTCCCCTTATCTGGATTAAATCTCAATGTTTATCATAACTTTGTACCTGGAAATACCTCAGAAAACCTCCCTTTCCTTTCTCGTGGCTCCCAAGGTCTTGCAGAAGAAATCAGTGCACATTGATCCATGCGTGAATGGAAAAGTTACCATGTTAGAATTGGGGGAACATAAATTCTACGTGGGTCGTGAAGTCTTCGATCCAGTTTCTTCTGCATTCGTTTTCCCACAAGGAGCTCCTTACCAAAGACCTTTCAATAAAATGTAAGTCTCAGATTGATTTCGTATTAAAGCATTGCTTGATAAATTATAAATTACCGGAAATACGTTCAAACGTGTGTAGTACATTTGGAAATGCATTCATATATGGGTAACACGTTTGAAAATACATTCATACACGTAGAATACATTCGGAAATATGAAAATACATCATACATTTGATGTATTTTTATTTACTGCTATTCGGTTTATTTTGGGTGAATTTACGGTTTTTTTTTTCAATCTTTGCTTATCTAAAAATACTACTTGCCTTGTTTATGTTTGTGCTTGTACATGTTTTTACTTTTAGCTATTTGGTTAGCTAGAATGGCTGTTTATGAAATCTGTCGCAATAATATTTAACAGTGACTATTACCACCCCGGCGAAAATAGTACGTAATAGTGTCGGCTGGGAACCTGGGGTCACCAGGAGAGTAGAAAAAGATCCTGACATACTGAATGAGAATTTCAAGTCATTGGCCCTGTAGGCATGTTCCATTTGAATAGGAGTTTATCTTCGAATAATAATAATAAATAATAATAATAATAATACTAATAATAATAAAAATAATAATAATAATAATAATAATAATAATAATAATAATAATAATAATAATAATAATAATAATAATAATAATAGCTGTTTCCACGGCATTCAATTTATATAGTCTTCTGCATTCTTCTTGATATCTTCTTTTCATCAGCGTGTAGCTGGTGTATTAGATTTCCAATGGACATGAAAAGCCTTCTTATTTCGGTTTTGTTACCTCTGACGTTTCTAACGCTCTCTGGCGATTATTTTCAGAGAGTGAATGGAATGACATACACGTTACATGAGTATATATATATAGCAAGTATGGGTAGATGTACAGTTGACAAGTCTGTTATTAAGCTAAACATTGGTTTAACTAACTTTAAGTTGCTGATAAAAGAATTTTCTCTATTTTTTCTGAGTCATGTGTTCGTTTTTCATAATCAACGACGACCTGACTATTAAGTACGTTAGCCTGTACTTCCATGGTGTTGTTCTGGTATTTTGAATGTCAAGATCTGGTATTATCAATACTGAAATATATGGAACATATATTCTATTCCGATTGCTTTTTAATATGAATTCGGAGACTACAACGGGATTGTAGAAGGTGATCTCCGCTTCAAAATCGATAGTACCGTATTATCTTATTATTAGTATTTTTTCAGTCTGTTGTTTCCTTAATGTCGACAGGGTTCAGCCATCTCCCTGGCCATCATCTGGACGTTACAACGGACGTTCTGAGTGGGCATTGTTGATAGGTCAGCTTTTATACCAGGGAAGGGCGTGGTCAGATCCGCGGTCGATTTTTGATTGGCTGCCTGGGAGAATTTCTCCTCGGGCGATTCGCTCTAGTCATTGTCGTATGCAGGGGTTGCTGGTTGCTGCGAGCCCTGGAGTAGTTCCGGGACGAATCTTATTGATTCTGCTCGTCTGCTGCTAAATTATGTCCGCTTCTCCTGGACGGCGCTCGGTGCGGGTCGCCTGGCGGCCGTTGGAAGGAGGAAGGTTTCCTGCGTAGTATTCGTCGATATACTGCACGTACATTTTCGGCTAGCCGTTGCTTTCCAAGACCCTCTGCTCGGTGGTTCCCGTGTAGAAATTGGCGAACAAGACTCCGAGAGGGGAGCCCATCGCCACACCGTCCATCTGGGTGAACATATGTCCACGTTAGTCAGAGAAGGTGACCTTTTTGGTACAATTTTCAAGCGGGCCACGGAGGGCGTGTCCATGACCATTTGGACTGTTTCATCTACAGGGACGTTTGTGAATACGGACTCCACGTCCATCGAAACGATGACACCTTCAGCGGAGGTAGTTCTAAGGGCCACTAAGAGCTCGGTGGATGACTTCAGGCTAAGTCCTACCGGGATGTAGGGGATCAACATAGCATTCAGCTTCTTTGCTAGATGATACGTCGGAGCAGGAATCTTGCTTTTGATAGGGCGTAGAGGGTTTCCTGCTTTCTGAGTCTTAATATTCACATAAATGTCTCCCAAATCGTAGTCGCCGGTAATCGGTGGGAGGTGGCGGGAGGCGTTATAGCCGGTGTTAGTGGTTTTAATGATCTTGTTTGCCTCTCGCTTGATCTCATCGATAGGGTTCTTCATAATTCTCCGGAATTTGGTACCGTCAGCCGGGATGTCATTCAGCTTGCGGTGATATTCGTCGGTGCTGATTAATACGAAGGCAGCGGTCTTATCTACACTCCGTCCTTCAGCTGCTTCTGTAGTCTCCCAGGTCGGTGAGGGCCTCGGCTAGTGGAAGGGGTTGCAGGGCATCAGTCGTGCGGAGGCTCCTGAGGTCTTCTTGTTTATGGATGTCTTCGAGAAAGTGCTCGACTGCTAGACGTTTATCCAAGGGCTTCGGTCGGGAGATGTAATAGCAGTTGAGTGCCATTCTCAAAATGGGCCTCAAACATGTCGATAAAAAAAAAAAAACCAACAGACTGAAAAAACACTAATAATAAGAAAATACTGTACTAACGATTTTGTAACTGAGATCACCTTCTGCAATCCCGTTGAAGTCTCCAGATACATATTGAGAAGCAATCGGCATAAAATATATATTCCATATATTTTAGTCTTGATAATACCAGATTTTGACATTCAAAATACCAGAATAATACCATGGATACAGGCCAATTACTTAGCAGTCTCGCTGATTATGAAAAACGAATTATCAGACAAAAAAAATTTTTTATAAGACAAATTCAGTTAGCTTTGCTATTCTTTTCAATTATGATATAATAATAATATTAATAATAATGGCCCTTTAGGCTGTTTTCCATATGATAGAGGTTTATCTTCTAAATAATAATAATAATAATAATAATAATAATAATAATAAGAATAATAATAATAATAACTAATAATGGGCACAATTTTCTGTGATAAAAGCTTTCGAACCTTGTACTAGGTTCATCTTCAGTCAAGTGAACATTATGACTATACAAATCCGTCGAAGTAAACTTCTGAATAGGACAATTCCACAACGACGAACGCATGAAGGAAGCGCTCAACAGCCCAATTAGGTAATTCCGTTGTTGATGTTTGAATTCCTATTTGCAATTCTGCTGGAATGTCTTGTGGGTTGTGATGATGCTGCATGGTGTTCCCCTTTCGGCGCGGCTGCAATATTGCTGGGGAGGTCACGTCCCCGTCCTGCTAATCTGTCTGAGGGAGGAGAGCAGAAGTGGGAGCAGCAACAGGCAGAGGGAAAAACAGAGCTTTGTCTTAGAATTAATAATAGTGGGGGAGGCACTTTAGCTTGTTACATATGAATAGGTGTTTATCCTCTGAATAATAATAATAATAATAATAATAATAATAATAATAATAATAATACTTAAGAAGCAGACCCCTCTCTCAAGCATACTTTATAAAAGTAATGGCTACTTCAGCAGCGTTACACTTGTAGAGATTCTTCTCTATTTTGCGAATAGCGGCTTTTTCCGTGCTACTTAAACAGGCTAGTAGAGCGACCTATAGAGGTCATGGTCAAATACAGTGTCAAAAAATACCATAGTCATCAAAGTCATTAACGATTTTCTCTCTCTCTCTCTCTCTCTCTTAAAGCGAGCTTTCGTCTGGAGCTGCCAGACATCATCGGGCTGGGAAGCTGAGGGTGGACTGATCTTGGTGCGGTGTCCGTCCTCGATATATCTGTGGTTGACAGCAGGGGGTCTGCTCCATGCTTGTCTCCTATTGGCTGGTGGCGGTGAGTCTTCGTTTTCATTGGTTGCCTGAGCCAGGTCTCAAGCCACTTTCTTCGAGCCGAAAATTGCGTTGCAGCATATCCTGCAGCCGCCTGGACCTCCTGAGGCCGCGGCCCTGTAACGTTGATGAGCGTTTGCGCTATGCTTTGGGACGTCACGGCTAATTTGATTTCCATCGGCTGCAGGAGTACCCTCGTCGGGGGTTCGGGGGCGTTGTCTTCCCCGGCAGTGGAGTTGTCGTGATCGGTGGTGTCATTGTTGGTGGCAGGTCTTCTCATACTCGTAGGGAGGAGAAATTCTTCCTGCGTCGTATTTAGTGTAGGTTTTATTTGCTGGATGAGGAGCGCCTCCAGCAGGCGCAACCGACAGGCATCAGGGGCCTTTTCCCGATGATTTTTCGTTCTTGTGTGAATCCGGGAGATGGCCTCCTGATGTTTGGTGCGGGCGTGATTCTTGATAGCCCCCTCTTGGGCGTGGCACGAGAGTCTCTTCGACAGTCGCATACCTACGTAGGCGCCGCTGCATTCGCGGACTGGACATGTATACTGGTACACTACATGCGTATGCTTCAGGGGTTCTCGTACCTGTGGAGAGGGGTTATTTTCCATAATAAGGTCGCGCGTCCTCCAATTCTGGTAATATATGATTAAGTCGATATTCTTGGTGTCGTCAGTCGGGGATACATTTTCAGCAATAATTTTCTTAATGGAGTCCTCTTCTTCACGGTAATGGGAACTCATGAAGGCTTTGTAGTACAGATTGATATTATCCTGGGGGCGGGGCTGCGGGCTCTCACTACCGTACCATTTCTCCAGGGATGTGCGGACTTCCTTGCTGACTAATTTATTTGAGTACCCGTTATTCACAAGTACTTGGGAGGCGCGGTTCGAGTTCCTGGTGAGTGTCCTGCCAGGTCGAGCAGTGGGAGGGGATGGGAGACCCGGGCCCTCCTGATGAAGGCCCTGACGGTGGTGCTTTTGAATCTGGTGGGGCACTCGCTGTCTCCGTTGAGGCAAAGTCCTAAATTGGTCTTCTTTGTGTAGACTGAAGTACGGAGACCGTCTTCCGTCTTGCTTACAAGGACGTCGAGGAAGGGGAGCCGATCGTCGGAGCTGTGTTCGACTGTGTAATTCAGCACACTACACTGCTGAAATGCTTGACGGAGGGCTTCTACCTCATTTCTACAAGTGTAACGCTGCTGAAGTAGCCATTACTTTTAATAAAATAATAATAATGATAACAATAATAATAATAATAATAACAATAATAATAAAGATAATAATAATAATACTTCTAGACATCATTAAGGCAAAAATGTCTTTTCCTCAGTCATTACTTTCTGTGATTCCAGACTTACGAGACTTGTGGATGCTGGGATGGTGGACAAGTGGTATGAGATAGAAAGAAATAAAATCCCGAAGAAGCACAAAGAAGAGGAGGAAGTCTCCAATCCCTCGGCCATCACTCTTACTCACCTTCAGGTTAATATATATATATATATATATATATATATATATATATATATATATATATATATATATATATATATATATATATCAAACACAATCACATGTAGAACAGAAATAAATTTCTAACTGACATCAGGATCAGACTTAGGTTTCCAACTGCTAGGCAAGGACGCTGCCAATTAAGCCACACAGGTCATAAAAGAGGCTGGAACCTATCAAACACGGTACCTACAGTCTTACCTGGCAGATTAACTTATGTGGCTTAGTTGGCAGCTTCCTTGCCTCTCAACTGAAAGAGCTGGGTTCTAGCCTGAAATGAGTCAAATATATATATATATATATATGATATATATATATATATATATATATATATATATCTATATATATATATATATATATATATATATACATATATATATATATATATATATATATATATATATATATATATATATATAATGATATATATAGTTTTATGTTTTAGCGGACAATCAGTGTTTCAAATAAAAAAAGTATATGGTGATTCACTGCTCGCAATGAATCAGTAACAGTTGTAGTATTTCGTTCGTCCATCTTTGGCGAATCCTATAATTCAAATATCATTATTATATTATTATTATTATTATTATTATTATTATTATTATTATTATTATTATTATATTACAGGCTGCTTTCTTCTTGTTGTTTCTTGGTTACTTGGTGGCAACGACAGCGTTATTAGCGGAAGGTTCCCATTGGGCGTTATTTAGGAATAAACAAATGACGGAAAAATAACAAAGGATCCTTATGAAGCCTGATTACAGAAGAATCTACTGAGGAAAATATCGGCTAATTTCAAAGGTTATTCAATGCTTTTCTCTTTTTCATAGTGGGATATTAAATGTATATAAATAGAACTTACTTGCTTGACCCATTTTTATTTGTAATATATGTTTTGCACTCACTTCAGTGCGTTAAAAAACAAATTGATTTTATGACTTGGAATAAAACTTTCATTCCGACCTCAATGAAAGGAATTTCCAAAAATAAACAAGTAAAAAGGCGCATAAGCTTCTTCGGCGCAATCGAGTTTTCTGTTCAGCAGCTACAGCATATAATCGAGGCCACTGGAAATAGATCTTTTTTTTTGGTGGTCTCTATATAATGCTGTATGAGCGGCGGCCCATTAAACTTAAATAAAATCGAAAAAACTACGGTGACTAGAGGGCTGCAATTTGGTATGTTTGATGAATGGAGGATGGATGATCATCATGCTAATTTGCAGCCCTCTAGCCTCAGTAGTTTTTAGGATCTGAGTGAGGACAGAAAAAGTGTGGCCAGAAAAAAAAGTCTGACGGATAGCCAAAGTCGGCACAATAGTTTTTTTTCTGAAAACGAAAACGAGTTAAATAACTGTCATTCTCAATTACATGTCATTTAATTCAATTTGGAAACTCAGTGTTGTTAATATGTTACCTAAGCTTCGAGGAACTGACTATTTCATGTTGTACCGAAAAATGGTTAAAAAAATCACTATAATGAAATGATAAAATGTATTGTGAGTTCAACAATAAAAAATTGCATAAGCATTATGATCTCTTACTTACCTAAGATGAAATTATTAAGGCTTTGCGCTTCATTGACTATTAGCACTAACATTTGTTTATTTATCTGGTAAAAAAAATCCAGTGATATTTCACATTTATATCTCACCTGCTTTACATGATTTAATTTATTATAGCACTTGACTGTGAGACACTAAACCTGGATAACACTTTTAGGTAATCCTTGAAAAACTTAACCACTAGTCTTAAATAATCAATGATAAAAAAATGTGTCTTAATGAATTGAAATCAATGAGAAGACTTTAAATGGCTTTAAATTACAACACAGTTGAACGTTGGTAAATTTGACAATGTTCAAAACATGTTCCTGTCTCTCCTGACGGGTTCACACGTTCCAAGAACAATCACCGAGTATCTGATGAACGTGACGGTTCATTCCGCTCCCGCGCCCGTTAATTAACGGCCGTTCTGAACGGCCCTAAGTCCCGTTGGTGGCTGGGGAGTGAAGCCATTCGACCGCTTAGTCGAATGCTCTCGAAGAACGCCCGGTTCCTGTTGGGGGTGGGGGGGCGGAGGGGGACGGGAATTTAGGACTTAGGCTGGAAATTCATCGCTCTGAATGTCTCTCTCTCTCTCCCTCCAGGCTTCTTAAAGACAGTTCCAGTATTATGGAAATGGTTTCTCTTTACGTCAGGAATATCTAATGGTAGAACTGAATATGTGGTTTAGTTTTATGGGTAGAATAATCAGGAAGAAGTAAAACAGAAGAAAAAGAAGAAAATTAATAAGATCTCTCTCTCTCTCTCTCTCTCTCTCTCTCTCTCTCTCTCTCTCTCTCTCTCTCTCTCTTCCATCATAGATTTTTCCTGGATAGCGACGAAATGGAGAATTAGGCTCCGGAGCTGAATATTTGAGTAGGCAAGACTCCCTTTCATTTTCACTGGATCTTTACATTTGAAATTCACGAAGCATAGGATATTCACGCGAAGAGGTATCGCTTACTAAAGCATTACTGAAAAGAACACCAGTAACTCCAAATAAAAAGAAGTGGTGGTTCCCTTGCTATCGCTGTCTAAGCATGTATACATACATACACACCACATATATATATATATATATATATATATATATATATATATATATATATATATATATATATATACACACACAATCAATTATATATAATTTTATATAGCCATATTTTGCGTTTTTATTGTTGCATGGTTACCTTTGATGGACGCGTAACGTAATTCCACCTTTTTATTTGGTGTTTATCTCTGCTTTTGTTTTATTTTATATGATTATTTTCTCTTGTCTTGAGTTTCATCAGAACATATAGGGACAGAAGGAATGTCTCTTTATAAGATAAGAGCTCTCTCCTTTTTACTATCAGAAGCGACATCTTGCAAGAAAGAAAATGGACATCCTTCGTTTTCTTTTTAAATACACCATTATTGTATCGGGATGACTATAATAATCGCAGTGTAGGCATTGCCATATGTTTTAGTAACAGACATGCTCATAGGATATCCTCCATATTCATGGAATAAAAAAGCAAAGTACTAGGAATTTGCGAGTTTGCAGAGAGAGAGAGAGAGAGAGAGAGAGAGAGAGAGAGAGAGAGAGAGAGAGAGAGAATTCCTATTTATTTTCTTCTTCCTCTTCTATTATTCTTCTTCTTTATCATTCCACCTATAAAACAGAATCACATATTCAATTTTAACATAGGCAATTCTTGACGTTAACAGAGACTATTTCATCAATAAATGGAACCGTCTTTAAGAAGCCTGGAGAGAGACACACACACGTTCAGGAGGACCACACTACCGCCTAAAACCTAATTCTCGCCCTCTTTACAACCCCCCCCCCCCTCACCCCCGCACCCCCGCACCCCGTCGCGTGAGACTGAAAGGTTTTGACATTGGCAAATTTACCATAATACAACTCTGCGGTTATTTAAAGCAATTTAAACTTTTTTATTGATTTCCAATCCTTTAAAGACATTGATTTTACAATTAATCATTAAAAACTAGTGATTATGTTTTTAAACGATTATCTGATAGTGTTGTCTAGGGAATGTCTCACATTTAATTACTACAATGCATAAAATCATCTAAATCAGGTATGATTTAGATATGAAATATTACTGGATTCTTCACCAGAAAAATAGACAAATGCCTATGAAGTACAAAGCTTTCATAATGTTCACCTTAGGTAAGTAAGAGATCATATTCAATATGCAGTTGTTTATTGATGAAATAACTTATAATACATTTTACCATTTCATCAAAGAGTGATTCTTTAACCATTTCCCGAATAACATTAAATAGCCAGTTCCTCGAAGCTTAGGTAACAAATTAACAACAATGAATTTCGAAATAAAATCAGAAGATATCAAGTTGAGTATAACAGTTATTTCATTCCCGCGTTTCATTTTATAAATTCCCAAAGGACTACGTAGTCATCACGCTCCTTAGAATAAATTTTATTCCAAATCAAAAAATCAATCTGTTTTTTTAATACGATCTGTGAGGAGCGTAAAGTATATATTGCAAATCGAATAAAAGCCAAGTAAGCAAGTTCTGTTTATATACATTTAGTGTCCAACATTGAAAAATTGAAAATACGTTAAATAAATTATGAAATTAACCGATATTTTCCTCAGTAGACTTATCACTAATAAGGCTCCATGAGGATCCTCTGTTATTTTTCCGTTATTTGTTTATCCCTAAATAAGGCCCAGAGGGCACTCTCTGCTAATAACGCTGCCGTTGCCACCAAGTAACCAAGAAACATCAAGAAGAAAGCAGCCTGAAATGAATAATAATAATAATAATAATAATAATAATAATAATAATAATAATAATAATAATGTTTAAATTACAAGATTCTCCAAAGATGGACAAACGAAATACTTCATATTTGCAATTGTATCTGATTCACTGTAAGCAGCGAATTACCTTATAATAAATCTCTTAGAAACACTTATATCCGTAACATAAAACTATAAAAAATAGATAGATATATATACACATACATATAATATATATCATATATATATATATATATATATATGTATGTATACATACATATATATATATATATATATATATATATATATATATATATATATATATATATATATATATATGTATGTATACATACATATATATATATATTATATATATATATATATATATATATATTATATATATATATATGTATGTATACATACATATATATATATATATATATATATATATAATATATATATATATATTATATATATATATATACACTAACCTGAAGGTGGGTAAGAGTGAAGGCCAAGGATTTGGAGTCTTTATTCGCTTCGTTGGGCGGCTTCGGAACTCTTCGTAGTTCTAAACTCATAATCCTTGTTCACCAACCCAGCATACACAAGTCTCCTGATTCTGGAATTACAAAAAGGAAGGGCTAAGGTAGAAACATTTTTACCTTGATGATGTCCAAAGTTATTACTTATTATTATTATTATTATTATTATTATTATTATTATTATTATTATTATTATTATTATTATTATTATTATTGATGTTTCAACGGCATTTAATTTATATAGTCTTCTCTATTCTTCTTATCATCTTTTTTCCATCAGCATGTAGCTGGTATATCGGGTTTGCTAAGGACATACAAAGATTTCAGTTGTCTTAGGTTTATTTCCTCTAACGTGTCGACAGCGCACAGGCCGTCATCTATGAGAGTATAAAAGTAAATTAATTAAAATACGTAATGTACAGTCGCCTCACAAGCTATTGGCTTAGTATCTTAACTCACTGTTTCGTTATGGAAAATACTGCCATATGCAGGTGCCAGAGAATTTACATATCAATAAATATTTCCTTTCAAAGATGTTATGTTGATGAATTAAATTAGAATTGAATAGGTTTATTCAACGTGTCAAAGACAATTATTTTGCAAAGTAAGGAATGGATATACCCATGAATCCGCGAAGTCTAATTTTATTCTCAACTCAAGAGTCTTGACCCAACGTATCGTACTGTACTGAGGTGTCGTCATTTCGTCTCCCACAGCCGATAAATAAAAGCATTCAATATTCTTTAATATCAATGTGTAATTAAACTAATTTTGTCCTTTGTTCAGTAAAATAACTTGAATGACACATTTAGTGGGCCTAAATTTGACTTCTGATTTTCACACCTGATTACCCTAGGTCTGTTTTGAGCAGTATATACTCTCTCGGATACGTAATGTGAATGAGTATCTAAATCGACAATATATATTAATCTGTTTTATTTTATTCACCCGTTTAATCTTTTTCTACTGGTCATGTTCTCCTTTTTCTTAGCCTGCTCATAACTGCTTAACACAAATTACTCAGACCTAGCTATCTCAAGTCAAAATGCAATCATAAAAGGAAATATAATTTCTCTTTCTTTTGATCGAATTCCGTTCATCCGGACACTTTGGAAAGCTGTGTGAGTGAAAACTGACGAATACATTAAGAAAGGCTTACGTTCATGAAAGCTTTCTTGGGTTAATTTATCTGTAGCTATTCATTTCTTCTAAATAGAAATTAATCAAAATTAGTTTCACATGTATGACTAGACCTACCACTATAAGCACATTATAAGCAGCTGAAACGATAGCAAATATGAAAGGTGACTTTCTTGTTTAAGTCTATTTCAGATAACTGGAAGATTTAGTAACTTTGAGCAGATGCTTTTATATAAACATATGGATTTTAAGGCTTCGGTTGTTGGTGAGGGGAATTTAAAAATAACCGTTATCATTACTGATGCTTTAACGCGATCCAATTCGTAGCGAGGAGTCAGAGTAGCCTGAGATGTTGGGGGGGGGGGGGGGGGGAGCGGTGTTGCCAAATAGGAGTGATGGAGGGATTAGGCCGATGTGAATAAAGTATCTCCAATAAAATGTATTGCTTAGGCTTTTGAGGAAAAAGAATGCATGGATCATTGCATCGGTGTTCCTTTCCCTATCCATAGTATTCACTTGACACCGATTAGATAAATAACAAAAACAAAAACAAAAAACCGAAAAAAGTAAGCCTAACTGAATCTCTCATCAAATCAAAGGTGGTTTGCTTATTCAATAGACTTATTCATTAGACACCTATCAAAGACTTCCAGTGTAGACCTAGTCATGATTCCTGGTTCAAATAATATCGTGAACGAGGAGCTAGAATTCGAAATTCACAAATGGTTGTTGCTCAGCAAAATTTACACAACTGCACTGTCTTGCTCTCTTGTTTTGGTGCTTGGAGGAGTTCAACTTCTAGGACCATCTTCTAAACGTTGCCGTTCACTGAACAATTTGGTTCGTCTCTGTATAATTCTCTTTGGTATAATAAGCTTTCTTGGTCTCTCTGGCAGGAATGTGCACCGAATGCTGTGCAATCGTTGTCTCTCGCTCAGCGGAGGATGTTTCTTAGACCGATAAATGACACATTGACATTCGATTACCGCGCACATCACGACATCGAAAACAATAGAGTGAGGTCGCATAGTTCACGCTGTTAGGTTATTATTTTCTTTTTTATCTTTGATAGTATTTTGTGAGTTGCCAATGTTTTCTGCGAAACCAAACGAATGGAATCGTTCAACTACCTTCAACTTAGTATTTCCAAATGTATTGCACATGTATGAATGCATTTCCAAACGTGAATGAGTGTATATCCAAATGTGTTGCACATATATATAAATGCTTTTCCAAATGAATTGCACACGTATGCAAGAATTTCCAATGATTTATCAAGCAATGATTTGAGACAAAATTCAACTGAGACTTACACTGTATTGAAATTTCTTTGGTAAGGAGCCCACCCCTGGTGGAAGGCGAATCCAATAGACTTCGGAAAAAACGAAATGGCGACCAACGTAGAACCTCTGTATCCCCAAAGTCGCCGTGTGAAATGTTTCCCGTTTTAAGGCACGGCCCGAGTGCACTGATTTCTGTTGCAACGACCTTCAAGCGGCGAGAAAGTAAAAGGAAGCTTTTGAGTAGGAATTCTGACATGGAAAGTTCTCATAAACCTAAGAAATATCATGATTTTATATTGATATGGCGTTGGAAGGATTGACGCCACGGATAATTCCTGTTTGCCCTTTGAAACCATCAGCCTTAGTTGGGATTAAAAACGTTAAGCTAAACTAGTCATTTGTTTGAAAGCATATTACATGTTGCTTCAGAGTGAGTACGCAAATGACAGTATTTTGTTACTTACGAGTCTCAGCCCAATTGGATTGAACTTCACAAAGCTCTTTGATCTGTTCTTATGGTTGAATAGGGCATAGGTTTGTTTGTAAATGCCGTCGGTCGCTTCCTTAAAAAGTTAAGTCGTGTTATTCATTATATGTGGCTGAATATTGGATGGATATTGCCTATGGTTGAAAAAGTAGATTTTCACATTCTTGAAAAGAGATTGCTAGATGTTTAACCTTTATATTTCTACGAAGGCTAAGCATTTGTGATTAAGAGAATACATAAAACTGTTTTCCTTATAAGTATAAACATTTGTGATCAACAGAATACGGAAAAACTTTTGCTTAAGAGCATTTCCTTAAATTTACAAAATGACGCTAAATGTTCAATGCAAAATGTAAAAATTATTTTCTGAAGGACTCCGCTACTCATATGTAATACACATTGAAAGAGTCCTTTCCCCAGATACATAATCACTGGTCGTACCCCACTAATAATGAGAAGTTTTTCATTTCTGACCAGTTTCTTAAATATAAATCATAATCGCTGATCCTGACCTTAAACATATATTCATTGACTGTGTCCCCGACCATAGTCAGAATAAATCCATCACCAACTGCTCTCGGTAGGTCCTCCAACCCGTCAATTGGTTTCTCGTAGGCAGGGACAACAAGAAAAGAAGTTAATGTCCCAGAGTAGACAACTGCAAGAGACCATTTTGTATGAAAAAACGATTTACATATTCTGCTACGTATGAATTCATTAGAAAACGAGAGTGATCTCAGACGAAGACCCTCTCTCAAACAAAGTTCATCACTGAAAGCCCGTTTGCGGGTACAAATGTGGCATATTTGTACCCTTAGCTTCATTCGATTGAGACGTCAAGGAATAAATAAACTTTGAAAAGCCTCTGTATGACTTCCCTTCTGCTGCTGCAAAGAAACTCATTCGAGTCACAGAAACTACATTACAAACTAAACGGCATCCAGACGGCCATACTGTTCAGTAAAATTAAAGCTACATATTTTAAGCTTCTAGTTTACTGTATTTGTTCAAAATTAGATAGTAGACGAATTAATATATTCAATCCGTATTTATTGTATGTTAGGATATATTTGAAAATAGTATTTTTAGAAATGGACAAACATAGCCGGAACTAAAATAAAAAATCGAAATGAAAACCATAACCAAATTAATTATGAATTTCATTCATTTAAGAGATTCGAATACTACACTGAATATAAGAAGGTTACCCTCTAGCTAATTTTCTGTAGGCCCTCCCCATAACCCTAGAAATCTTTACTCATTTAGAAGATGAATAATGAATCAATACATCTAAAAAGACTTAAAAAATAACTTACCACAAACGACCAAGCAAAATAAGTACCAGAATAAGAATACAATCCTCTGGGAAAGGTTTTCGGTGTCGAGAAGGTTACCTTGCAGAACCAAATTGCGAAACATGTTGAGGGAATAAGTCTGAAGGTCCCACTTCGATTCTCCAGGACTGAATTTCTCTGAGATTTCAGACTGGAGCCTTAAAATGGGACCCATGGCCAGGGTCGTGATCACGATGCCGATCCATACCTGTAACAAACAGGAAGAAATTAAGAGATGTAATTTTTTTATAAATCTCTCAAAAGCTAAAAGCATGATATATTCAACAGTGTAAATCTAGATCCAAAAACCGCCATGTCAATATTAGACAAGAGTGATGAAAGAGTGTTACCCACAGCCATACCAAATATCTGTTCATAAAGATTATCTCTCTGAGAAGCATACTGGAAAATGTTGCCATCTTAATTTCTTTAAGCTTTTTGAAATGACATATTTATGCTGAGAATCTCACTTTTATTCCTTTTGATGTTTGACCATTATTTATAAATATCATTACATTCTTTGCATGGAATACTGTATACAATATTGTTTGAATAAGGCGGGCTATTTTTGATTAGTTTATTTCTCAAAATATTATTATATTTTTATGCAAAGTTAATATCAATAGTTTTTAACTATAAAACTATTGATATTAACTTATATATATATATATATATATATTATATAATATAATTATATATATATATATATATATATATATATATTATATATACATCCATTATATATATATATATATATTAATATATATATATAATAGATATATATATATATTATATTAAGGGCATTTCACATTACCGTGATTCATATACATACATCGAGCTACAATGTCCTTTAATATCTAATTCACCTCTACCTCGGAATTAATATATTTTCATATATGCTTAACCGAAAGGGAATTTTTTCACGATAATAGATTTGCCTGGTCCCGGCGCGAACCAAGAAGACATTCAATTCCAGGAACGTCAGTGAAGCTTTTTACCAACCCCATCACCGCGAGAGGCATAAGTTTATGTCGTCGCTCACCCTCAAATACCTTTCGCCACTCAGGTAATTCGTGGTTTGGAGACAACATCAACCCACCTCGACTCCGGTAGCGTTGTAGTGCTTTTGACAACACGTAGCATTGATATAATCATTTCACATTACCGTGATTCATATACATACATCGAGCTGGATTTACATGTCTTCTTCGGGACCAGGCAAATCTATTATCGTGTAAAAAAAATAAAAAATTCCCCTTCGTTAAGCATATATGAAAATATATTAATTCCGAGGTAGAGAGAATTAGATATTAAAGGACATTGTAGCTCGATGTATATATATATATTATATATATATATATATATATATATATATATATATATATATGTATATTATATATAATATTTTGAGAAATAAGGTAATTAAAATCAGACCTGCCTAATTCAAGCAATATAGTATTCAGTATTCCTTGCAAAGAATGTAATAAGATTTACAATGGTCAAAGATCAAAAGGACTAAAATTGAGATGATTTTAGCACAAATATGCCATTTCAA
>NC_061101.1:17309682-17319858 GCF_015104395.2 Macrobrachium nipponense | reverse complement strand
CTCCTCTCTTGAAACTTTTCATTATCGTTCATTTTGCTTTTATGTTAACGTTTATGAGAGGAAAATATTATCCCATAAGAAAATCCAAATGAACTGGGCCATCTCTATCGCTGACTCTCTTTCTAGTATGATGAATTCTGACTGAAAATTAGGTAAGTTCAGTTGATTTGTTTCCTTGCAATAATTCCTTGATTAACTCTAAGTGAAGCTTAGCTAATGGTTGACGAATATATATATATATATATATATATATATATATATATATATATATATATATATATATATATATATATATATATATATATATGGGGATACAATCCACAATGAAGTAAAATCCCTCTGTAGTTTAAAATATATATTTGTTGTATTTAAAACTACAGAAGGATTTTTACTTCATTGTGGATTGTATCCCCATTTACTTTAGAGGTACGACATAGTACCTGGCCTTTCTGTATATATATATATATATATATATATATATATATATATATATATATATATATATAATATATATATATATATATATATATTTATATATCGAATTTATTTTACAAAATTCCAAAGTTTGAGGCACAAATATTTTGGATATCTGAATCTTTCGAAGATCTTTATTTCGTTTACAATTGATTTAATAAGATTTTATAAAAATTTGTCTAATTAAAGGATATTTTGTTCAAACGCTACGATTTGAAAGTTTTCGAAAGAAATGTAACGAGTAATTTTGGGATGAAGTCCCTACTTAAATGGTACAGTGCGAGAGAGAGAGAGAGAGAGAGAGAGAGAGAGGAGAGAGCGAGAGAGAGAGAGAGACATCAGGGTCTCCAGACCACTAACCCTCTTCCGATTTGTGCTCCTCGATGTCTTCAGGACGACCTTTCCTCCTCCAGATCTCCTGGGCGAGTGGGAGCTTCCAGGCGTTGCCAAGCATCTTTAAGGCCCTCTGCTTTGATAATTGATTCCCTCTCCTTATTCATTTTACAATGGCTTCATTCTCACTCGTCAAGACCTGTCCATTTTCAGTGGCTAGGATTTCTCTCTTTTGTTCGGCGACCGTGGAATCAATACACCCATCTGCTTTATGTGATTTTTTTTCATTTTTTTATTTTTTTTTTTTTGGTTTATTATACCTATCCTTGAATTTGAATTTACTATATCCCCAGACAACGACGGGAATGACTCAGCACCTATTTGTCTTGTTTGTTCTTTAGTTTTTCTTAATTTTGTTTTGTTTTGTACCTATTCTTAAATTTTTTATAGATGCAGACAATGACAGGAATGAATCTTCAGAATGTTCCAGTGATAGAATCAAGTTGGGACAGTCGCTCTATAGTGTGACACTAAGAGTTGTTTTTAAAATAATATTTTAAAAACAATTCGTAGATTGCAGCATTCTATCCTCAAAAGTTAAAACGGTCTCACATCAGGGGGGAACTCATACTATAGAGGCAAAAGGAAACTAATGAAATTATGATTCTTAAGTGGACGCCATATTAGCTTTAAGAAAAATCATATTATATAATAATTATGAAGTCCAAGAATTGTCAAATGATAATATTAATGAAAGTAATTTGGAAAGACATCATCTGTGCCTGTCTGTGTTTGGGAAACGATAAGAGTTTGTGTCGATGGAATGTCTGAAGCCAGAATGGAAGAGGAACAGAATGGACTAAAGATGGTTATGAGGGATCAGTAGAAGGAGAAGAAGAAAGGCGAGAGACCGAGGACGGAGAACGGAAAGATAATGTGTTCAGAGATCTAGAGAATTTTGGACTGGACCTGGAGAATAACTGGAGAGACGCAGACATATCGAAGATCAACACCTCGATGAGGTTCTGCCCAGAATAAAAAAAACCTGTCATAACATTAGGGTGAGTCCTTTATTATAATCAGTTTTATTGAAGGAAATGTGTTCTATATATAAATCAAACAACTATTTCCCCAGAAAAAAATTACCACGCATTTATCAATTTTCTTTCCAAGTTACATACCGTATATTGCTGGGTACTTTTCAATGACATTTATGAATAAATCGGCATCAAAATGATCCCTATCCATAGTTAACACTTGACATTTGACAGGCGGGGGGGGGAGGGGGGATTGCAAGAGTTGTGTGTGACCGTGAGTCACTCAGCAGGAGATCGTGGAGAGGTCTGTTGTAGCGGCCATGGGTCACCAAGAGGACCCGAAGACCAGAACCGAGTGACTGAGTGAGTGATGATCCGAAGTACCTGGCATGAGTAAGAATGGAAGGCCCTTATCAGAGTGTATCCAGAATTTGTCCACAGAATAAAGAATATTTGGTTCTTAGAATAATAAAACGATAAGGAAAAAGGGTTAGAAAACTATTTCTAGGAAGAGAGAAAATGGAAAAACAAATTATTAGGTGAAACGTGTGTACAGAAGTGGCTTAAGATATATACCTAACTCATTATACTTTATATATATATTATATATATATATATATATATATATATATATATATATATATATATATATATATATATATATATATATATATATATATATATATATATATATATATATATATGCATATATATATACATATATATATATATATATATATATATATATATATATATATATACATACAATACATATATATATATATATATATATATATATATATATATATATATATATATAGTATATATGTATATATATATGTGTATATATATATATATGAATAAGATATATCTGCTCATATGCTTTATATTATATATATATATATATATGTATATATATATATATATATATATATATATATATATATATATATATATATATATATATATATACATCTATATGAATAAAATAAGTATTTTCAACTTGGAAGAAATTTCGTTGTGGCTGAAAATGAAAGAATGCAAATACACTTACCTAAATATGTACTGTTGCAAGGGATGATGCAAATGAGATGAAGACTATTCTAGACACTCAAAAGGATACTTTTCTTTATAAGTCACAACAACAAGTACCTGCCCATATACGAATGAACTCAACCACCTGAAAAGGTAGCCATTACGAGACACTAAGTTCTCAGTAGATGACGTCCAAAAAGGCATCCAATAACATTACCTTTTAGAGGTTTCGTGATATTAGATTCCTTTGGAGTGTATTCTATTGATCATGTGAAATTTATAAGTTTCTGATGGTCAACAGATGACGCTCAAAAGGAATCTAATATCGTGAAAGTTTATAAGTTTCAGATTTTCAGTAGATGAAGCGTAAAATGAATCAAATAATGTGGTTTGTTTATACGTTTCTGATGCTCAATGGATTATGTGTAAAATAAACGTTCTATTACGAAGGTTTCAAGTATCAGATGCCCCATAGATGACCCTCAAACGGAATCCATTAGCATAGGTATATAAGTGTCCTTTTCCGTGGAATCTTCGAGTAAACATTCCAGTGAAGGCGTTAATTATGCTGCCGTGATAGTCACTCTGCGAAAGGTGACAGACAGATGAGTGACAGGGAGAGGTAAATATGCATAAACTTGTGAATGATCAATGAAGGATTGAGAAGTGTCTTTGAATATCTCAGTGAATTTTGCACACTTGGTGGACGTAAAGCCTACGCTTGCATTCCATAATCAGTATCTTCAGTGTAACAATAAGAATAACATTGAAGATCTTGAAATAATAATAACCGTTGTAGTCAGACCCTCTTGTTACTATTACTTTTGGTAATAGCTACATTTGCTAATAATAGTAGAAGTCGCACTGGCATACAAACATCAGTCACCTGTTGATAACTGCAGGAGAGAACGGACGCTTCGTCGTCGTTTATTGAGGTTTTTGTTGAACGGGAATAGACCAGCTTTATCTGCCACTTCGTCAGAAGAAATGCAAGTGAAGAATGCTCCTGAGTTTCTCTGTGCGAAAATTGTCCTTATAGTTTATAAACAGGTATCTATACTCGCTTACCTTGAAGATCCTATCGTCAAGGAGTTAGGATTATCGATAACCAAATAATTAAAAGTTTAATGCAATTAACACGGGGGGGGTTAAGAGAATGCGCATTCTGTAGAAATTACTGCTTTTAATTTGAGAAGGCTATACAAAAACCAAGGTGAAAGATCCCTAAAAATAGGTGGACACAAAAATGACAAGGCAATGATTACTGATTCATTCCTGCTTACAAACTACTTAATGGTAACTAAGCCCTTTTGCAGAACCTCTCTACAGCACTTGGGGCTTATTTTGGGGTAATGGTGCCTGCTCAATTACTTCCTCCAGCGTAGTTATGGCCCACCAAAGATGAGTAAATGTCAGGCTCCTAAATGTTTCCTTAGGTCAACATGTGCCTAATGGTCTTTTTTAAGGAAACAGACGCAAATACAAACATGCTGTCCACACGCACATACATACATGCAATGCTTACACACAAATATATCTATATATACGTGTATATATATATATATATATATATATATATATATATATATATATATATATATATATATATATATATATGCGTGTGTGTGTGTGTGTGTGTGTGTGTGTGTGTGTTTGTGTAAAAAGAATAAATGGTAATGCACCAGTAAGATGTAAACAGATAATACATAAATGATAGTGAAACATTTGCTAGTCAGCTGATTGACACGGTACAGACATTAAGAAAAGAAACAGCTGTGAATTCAAAGAAAGGAAGAATTAGCAGAAAAGGCCGTCTCCCATTTGTCATCCCTGATTGTGATGCAAACGAGGCCTTATCTGTCTTTGTATTCAGTTTTCCAACTCCCTTGATGCAAGCGAGAGAGAGAGAGAGAGAGAGAGAGAGAGAGAGGGAGAGGTGTGATTAAGATTGTGAAGTTAATAAGCTGTGGAAAAGTAAATGTATTGATGCATTTTTAGCAAATGAGGACAAGAAAATGATTTCAGGTTACTCGTATATATACTTTATAAGTGAGAAAAAAATCGAGTCGTTTATTCCTAAAATCATACAGTTTACATTCATACATGCAGTATTTAGTTAAATCCCAAAGTATTCAATATGCAATGCTCATTTTCCACGCTTTCCATCGTCACCGAACGAGCAGACTATGAAATTCTCAACTGAAACCCCTCCGTGGAAATCACTTGTTCCAAATGAACGCACCCATCTGAAAGGGTAGCGCTTAGTAAATACCAACTGCTCGGTAGAAGACACCGTTTCCCTTTCTTGGAATCTCCGCGTGAACATTTTGTTAAAGTAATAATGCCTCCGTGATGAGGGTTTTCTATTGGCCACCTGCTCTATGACTGACAAGGGGAGGTAGCTCAATCGATGGAAGCTCGAGAGAAGATGAATACCATAACCCAGAGTGGAAGGATCATACTGTTTGAAACTCTCTCTCTCTCTCTCTCTCTCTCTCTCTCTCTCTCTCTCTCTCTCTCTCTCTCTATGAACTGTTGAAAATGAATTAAACCCTTTTATTCCAAATAGATGAAATCGTAGTCTTCAAAGTGCAAAAATTTAGTTATACTTCCTCCGATTACAGAAGAAATCATGTCACAATCTCGTCGAATTTCTTAGGATACTTTATTAGAGAGGGTAGTTGCATGTTATACTAATAATTTTTTCAAATCCTCATGGTAAACGCTACATTGAATTATAAATTGCTTCATTGTTACTGCATCAGAGCTAGGCTTATTCTTTGTGTTCTTTCTCCTTAAAGTTTGTTAAAGGGTTTACTGATTTTAGATATTCAGCGATCCTTCCCCGTGACTCAGAGTAAGTTCATATGTATGAAAGGTACAAAAGGAATCCTGCACTCATTATTGCACTTACAAACCCTCATACTTAGAGTATGCATACACCTATGGTTATTTCGCATAATTATTATTTGATAACGAATATATTCATATATATAAATTCATTAATGCATTAAGAGATTTTTCTGGGTATATTCTATGACAAATTTATGCAAATATTTTGGTTATGGCTGCAGGATCCTTGGCTAAGAGTACGCCTCTACATCATAAAAAAACTGATAACTCTTCAATGAAAGAAAAGAACGAATAATTAGCACCTTAAGGCATTTCATCATTTTCTGATAAATATATATGAATACTTAATGACAAAATCAATGTTCAAAAAGACGAGGTACATACGTAAAAAAAACAGTGGTTAGAAGTTTGGGTGTTAGTGACTAATAACAAAGATTTCATGACGTAAGCAATTAATAAAATAGATGACGTCATAAACAACAGGACTGTCGAGAGTTCCTTTGTGTTTATGGGATGCTGTCTGAGTTCATGTTCAAATTGTCTGACATCACTGAACTAGGATCTTAGCATAGGTTGAATTCGAGGTTTGTTATTATTATTATTATTACTATTATTTTTTTTTTATCACTTTCCTCCAATTCGACTGGGTGTATTTATAGTGTGGGGTTCCTGCTTGCATCCTGCCTCCTTAGGAGTCCATCACTCTTCTTACTATGTACGCCGTTTCTAGGATCACACTCTTCTGCATGAGTCCTGCCTAGTGTTCCTATGATTATGGGTACGATTTCCACTGGCATATCCCATATCCTTCTTATTTCTATTTTCAGATCTTGATACTTATCCATTTTTTTTTTTTTTTCCCTTTCTTTCTCTTCAACTCTGGTGTCCCATGGTATTGCGACATCAGTGAATGATACTTTCTTCTTGATTTTGTCAATCAACGTCACGTCTGGTCTATTTGCACGTATCACCCTATCTGTTCTGATACCATAGTCCCAGAGGATCTTTGCCTGATCGTTTTCTATCACTCCTTCAGGTTGGTGCTCGTACCACTTATTACTGCAAGGTAGCTGGGTGTTTTCTTTGCACAGGCTCCAGTGGAGGGCTTTTTGCCACTGAATCATGCCTCTTTTTGTACTGATTCTGTGCAAGTGCCGGACATTCGCTTGCTATGTGGTTTATGGTCTCATTTTTCGTATTGCACTTCCTACATATGGGAGAGATGTTATTTCCATCTATCGTTCTTTGGATATATCTGGTTCTTAGGGCCTGATCTTGTGCCGCTGTTATCATTCCTTCAGTTTCCTTCTTGAGCTCTCTCCTTTGTAACCATTGCCATGTGTCATCGCTGACCAGTTCTTTAGTCTGTCTCATGTATTGTCCGTGCATTTGTTTGTTGTGCCATTCCTCTGTTCTGTTTGTCATTCTCCTGTCTTTGTATATTTCTGGGTCTTCGTCTACTTTTATCAGTCCTTTTTCCCATGCACTCTTGAGCCACTTGTCTCCACTGGTTTTCAGATATTGCCTAAGTGCTCTGTTCTCGATGTTGACGCAGTTCCTCTACGCTCAGTCCTCTCCCTCCTTCCATCCGTGTTATGTACAGTCTGTCTGTATTTGCTCTTGGGTGTAGTGCTTTGTATATTGTCATATGTTTCCTCGTTTTCTGGTCTATTTTGCGGAGTTCTGCCTTCGTCCATCCCCACATATTCCTGCACTGTATCTGATTACTGGCACGCCCATGTGTTTATGGCTTTTATCATATTTCCGGCGTTGAGTTTGGACTTGAGTATCGCCTTGAGTCTCTGCATATATTCTTTCCTGATCGTGTCCTTCATCTCTTGGTGTTTTATATCTCCTCCTTCCATTATTCCCAGGTATTTGTATTCTGTCCCATCTATGTGTTTGATGTTGCTCCAATCTGGTAGCTTTATCCCTTCCGTCCTTGTTACTTTGCCCTTTTGTATGTTGACTAAGGCGCATTTTTCTATTCCAAACTCCATCCTGATGTCCCCAGATACAATCCTTACAGTCTTTGATTAGGGTATCTATTTCTTTGATGCTCTTACCATACAGCTTGATGTCCGTCCATGAACATCAGATTGGTTAATTCTGTTGCTTCTTTTCTTGAGTTGGCACCCAGCATCCATCTTCTGCAGTACTTTTGTCATGGGAATCATGGCTACTACGACGAGTAGTAGGGACAGTGAGTCGCCCTGGAAGATCCCTCTCCCGATATTAACCTCTGCTAGTCTTGTTCCAGAGCTTGTAATATTGTATTCCAGTTGCGCATTGTATTTTTTGAGGAAGCTGATGGTGTTTTCCTCTGCCCCATATATTTTCAGGCATTCTATTAGCCATGTGTGCGGTATCATGTCGAAGGCTTTCTTATAGTCTTATCCATGCCATGCTTAGGTTTGTTTTCCTTCTCTTACTGTTCTTCATTACCATTTTGTCTATCAGGAGCTGGTCTTTTGTGCCCCTACATTTCCTTCTGCAGCTTTCTGTTGGTGGGGGATGGTGTTTGTATCCTCTAGGCAGTTGTTATAGCCTTTCGCTGATGATACCTGTTAGTAACTTCCACATTATTGGTAGGCAGGTGATAGGCCTGTAGTTACTGGCCATATTTCCCTTACTTTTGTCTTTCTGGACTAAGGATGTTCTTCCTGTGGTCATCCATATGGGCGCATGGTGATTTGTGATACAATGCTGGAGTTATTCTGCTCTTATAGGGTGTAGGGCCTTGAAGTTTTTGAGCCAGTATCCGTGGACTTCATCGGGACCTGGGGCTTTCCAGTTAGGCATTTCTTTATTGTTGGGTGTCTGAGTGTGTCCTGTCGTGATGTCAGTGAATCTTTGTTTTATTCTCCCTGTTTCTTCTGCCTTCACTTCCTGGAGCCATGTTGCATGTTTGTTGTGTGATACCGGATTGCTCCATATGTTTTCCCAGAATCTCTTACTTGGTTCGGCTTCAGGAATTTCCTGGTGGTTGTCTTCCCCTCTTAGTTGGCTGTATAGTCTTTTCTGGTTGATTCCGATAGTTTGTTCTGTTTGGTATCCCTTATTCCTGTTCATGCATCGTTGGATCTTATGTGCTTTGGCCTTAAGCCTCTGTTTTACATCTTCTATTGTGTTGTTTAGTCCCCTCTCTTGTACTTTGTATTTCTCGTTGAGTTCCTCCCTTGTTTTCGTGCTTCTTAGCCTTTTTTCTGTTGCCATTATTATTTTATTATTATTATTATTATTATTATTATTATTATTATTATTATTATTATTATTATTTTATTATTATTATTATTATTATTATTATTTAGGAAGCAGACCCTCTCTCAAACCATACTTTATTAAAGAATAATGGTTACTTCAGCAGCGTTTACACTTGTAGAGATTCTTCTCTATTTTACGAATAGCGGCTTTTTCCTTGCTACTTAAACAGGCTAGTAGAGCGCCTATAGAGGTCATGATCAAATAGCGTCAGAATAGGCGTATATATTTTGAATTTTACAGATAAACTATGATACCAATAGTCCATCAAAGTCACTAACGACTCTCTCTCTCTCTCTCTCTCCTCTCTCCTCTCTCTCTCTCTCTCTCTCCTCTCTTCTCTCTCTCTCAAAGCGAGCTATCGTCTGGAGCTGCCAGACATCGACGGGCTGGGAAGTTCAGGGTGACTGATCTTGGTGTGGTGTCCGTCCTCCTTATATTTGGGGTTGACAGTAGGGTGTCTGGTCTCAAGCCACCAATGAAAACGAAGACTCACAGTCACCAGCCAATAGGAGATCAGCATGGGACAACCACCCGTTACAGTAGCACGGAAAAAAGCCACTATTCGTAAAATAGAGAAAAGAATATTATTATTATTATCATTATCATTATCATTATTACTATTTTTTTAAATTATTATTATTATTATCATCCTAAAGTTCATTTATTTTAAATTTATTTATTTTACTAGAACGTATCTAGTCTGTTATACCTTACCAGTCATATTCAGCATACAATAATTTGTTGATGTTCAAGATTAATCTGGCCTTATGCCAATAACCGGCTCTTGCTCATACAGTATCTCGAGGGTCATGTACGAAATTGAAAGCTCAGCAGGCAAAGGTTTTTAAACCTTCGTGAACCCCATCAAGTAGTAAAAGAAGAATTATATGCGCTAAAAAAAAAAAAAAGTGATTGCAACCTAGAAAAACGGAATTCTAAAACCACTACGGGAATTTAAGCACGACGTATTTACTTACTCAAGCTTCTCAAAAATATTAAAAGTTTTCTAATCATTCGGTGGTACAGGATCGATGGAAGAAAAGTCATGGTTTGAAGTCGATGAAAGCGTGAGGTTGTTACCATGTCTAAAAGGAAGGCAACTTGTGTTTGCCTCTTGTGGAGAACTGTAGACAGTTAATATATTTACTGGCTCGTCCCTCCTGTTTGTAGAGTGTGAGAG
>NC_061101.1:17299682-17302182 GCF_015104395.2 Macrobrachium nipponense | reverse complement strand
ATGATTCTCCCAAACTTATAGCAGCTCCCTAGACTAGTCGTCTGACATTTACATTGTTACTTTTAAAGATAATTTTAGCCTCGTTCCAGTTGAGTCTATGATCATTCATGAATGCATGTGCTACTATTGCGCTGTTTTGTGATTGTAGTTCATAAGCTCGCTTTTGTTTGCCCAACCGTATATCTAGTCTCCGTCCACTTTCACCAAAATATTTACTATTACAATCCATACACGGTAGTTCGTAAACGCCTGGGACTATGGATTTTATCATTGTTATCGTTTCTTACGAGGGAACGCCTTATTGTATTTAAATATTTGAACACAATTTTAGTTTCCTTCTGACTTTTGTTGATGTGTCCCTCGTAAGAAACAATAACAATGATAAAAATCCCAGGTGGAATAATGAAGAAGAAGAAGAAGAGGAACAGGAAAAAAGGAAATGACTAAGTTCTCTCTCTCTCTCTCTCTCTCTCTCCCAAAACATGATCAAATAGTGTCAAAATAGGTGTATATTTGAATTTTACAGATAAGCTATGATATCATAGTCATTAAAGTCATGAACGACTCTCTCTCTCTCTCGCTCTCTCTCTCTTCTCTCTCTCTCTCTCTGGCTCTCTCTCTCTCTCTCTCTTAAAGCGAGCTTTCGTCTGGAGCTGCCAGACATCCTCGGGCTGGGAAGCCTTGGGTGGACTGATCTTGGTGTGGTGTCCGTCCTCCTTATATTTGTGGTTGACAGCGGGGGGTTGCCCCATGCTGATCTCCTATTGGCTGGTGGCTGTGAGTCTTCGTTTTCATTGGTGGCTTGAGAACCAGAACCTCTACTGTCAACCCCAAATATAAGGAGGACGGACACCACACCAAGATCAGTCCACCCTCAGCTTCCCAGCCCGTGGATGTCTGGCAGCTCCAGACAATAGCTCGCTTTGCGAGAGAGAGAGAGAGAGAGAGAGAGAGAGAGAGAGAGAGAGAGAGAGAGAGAGAGAGAGAGAGAAAATCAGTTATGACTTTGATGACTATGGTATCATAGTTTATCTGTAAAATTCAAAATATATACACCTATTTCTGACACTATTTGATCATGACCTCTATATGCACTCTACTAGCCTGTATAAGTAGCACGGAAAAAGCCGCTATTCGTAAAATAGAGAAGAATCTCTACAAGTGTAAACGCTGCTGAAGTAAACCATTACTTTTTAATAAAGTATGTTTGAGAGAGAGTCTGCTTCCTAAATAATAATAATAATAATAATAATAATAATAATAATAATAATAATAATAATAATAATAATGGCAGAAAAAAGGCTAAGACGCAAGAAAAACAAGGGAGGAACTCAACGAGAAATACAGAGTACAGAGAGGGGACTAAACAAACACAATAGAAAATGTAAAATAGAGGCTTAAGGAAAAAGCACATAAGATCCAACGATACATGAACAGGAATAAGGGATACCAACAGAACAAACTATTCGGAATCAACCAGAAAAGACTATACAGCCAACTAAGAGGGGAAGACAGCCACCAAGAAAATTCCTGAAGCCGAACCAAGTAAGAGACTCTGGGAAAACATATGGAGCAATCCGGTATTACACAACAAACATGCAACATGGCTCCAGGAAGTGAAGGCAGAAGAAACGGGAGAATAAACAAAAATTCACTGACATCACGACAGACACAGTCAGACACCATCTAAAGAAAATGCGCACTGGAAAGCCCCAGGTCCCGATGAAGTCCACGGATACTGGCTCAAAAACTTCAAGGCCCTACACCCAGTTATAGCAGAACAACTCCAGCATTGTATCTCAAATCACCATGCGCCCAGATAGATGACCACAGGAAGAACATCCTTAGTCCCAGAAAAACAAAAGTAAGGGAAATATGGCCAGTAACTACATGCCTATCACCTGCCTACCAATAATGTGGAAGTTACTAACAGCATCATCAGCGAAAGGCTATACACTGCCTAGAGGATACAAACACCATCCCCCACCAACAGAAAGACTGCAGAGGAAATGTAGGGGCACAAAAGACCAGCTCCTGATAGACAAAATGGTAATGAAGAACAGTAGAGAAGGAAAACCAACCTAAGCATGGCATGGATAGACTAAGAAAGCCTTCGACATGATACCGCACACATGGCTAATAGAATGCCTGATATATGGGGCAGAGAAAAAACACCATCAGCTTCTCCAAAAATACAATGCGCAACTGTAATACAATACTTACAAGCTCTGGAACAAGACTAGCAGAGGTTAAGATCAGGAGAGGGATCTTTCAGGGCGACTCCATTGTCCCCACTACTCTTCGTAGTAGCCATGAATCCCATGACAAAAGTACTACAGAAGATGGATGTCGGGTACCAACTCAAGAAAAGAGGCAACAAATTAACCATCTGATGTTCATGGACGACATCGAACTGTATGGTAAGAGCATCAAGGAAATAGAATACCCTAATCCAGAATGTAAGGATTGTATCTGGGGACATCAGGATGGAGTTTGGAAT
>NC_061101.1:17289785-17299182 GCF_015104395.2 Macrobrachium nipponense | reverse complement strand
TTGAAATGGCATATTTGTGCTAAAACCATTTCACGTTTAGTCCTTTTGATGTTTGACCATTGTAAATCTTATTACATTCTTTGCAAGGAATACTGAATACTATATTGCTTGAATTAGGCAGGCTAATTTTAATTAGCTTATTTCTCAAAAATTATTGATATGTATATATATATATATATATATATATATATATATATATATATAGACATCATACATAAAATTGATATATATATATATATATATATATATATATATATATATATATATATATATATACATACATACATAAATTATGTATATCTATATATATATATATATATATATATATATATATATATATATATATATATATATATATTTATATATATATACTAAGTTAATACCAATAGTTTAATAGCTAAAAAATTATTGATATTAACTTAGTATATAAATATATAGTATTTTGAGAAATAAACTAATTAAAAATAGCCCGCATTCTTCAAACAATATTGTATACAGTATTCCATGCAAAGAATGTAATGATATTTATAATGGTCAAACATCAAAAGGAATAAAAGTGAGATGTTCTTAGCACAAATATGTCATTTCAAAAAGCTTAACAAATTAAGATGGCAACATTTTCCAGTATGCATCTCAGAGAGATAATCTTTATGAACAGATATTTGAAAATGGCTATGGGTAACCCTCTTTCACCACTCTTGTCTAATATTCACATGGTGGTTTTTGGATCTAGATTTATACTGTTGAATATATCATGCTTTTAGCTTTTGAGAGATTTATAAAAAAATTACTTCTCTTCATTTCTTCTTGTTTGTTACAGGTATGGATCGGCATCGTGATTACGACTCTGGCCATGGGTCCAATTTTAAGGCTTCAGTCTGAAATCTCAGAGAAATTCAGTCCTGGAGAATCGAAGTGGGATCTTCAGACTTATTCCCTCAACATGTTTCGCAATTTGGTTCTGCAAGGTAACCTTCTCGACACCGAAAGCCTTTCCCAGAGGATTGTATTCTTATTCTGGTATTTATTTTGCTTGGTCGTTTGTGGTAAGTTATTTTTTAAGTCTTTTTAGATGTATTGATTCATTATTCATCTTCTAAATGAGTAAAGATTTTTAGGGTTATGGGGAGGGCCTACAGAAAATTAGCTGGAGGATAACCTTATACTCAGTGAAGTATTCAAATCTCTTAAATGAATGAATTCATAATTAATTTGTTATGGTTTTCATTTCAATTTTTCAATTTGGTTCCGGCTATGTTTGTCCATTTCTAAAAATACTATTTTCAAATATATCCTAACATACAATAAATACGGATTGAATACATTAATTCGTCTACTATCTAATTTTGAACAAATACAGTGAACTAAAGCTTTAATTTTAATGATCAGTATGGTCGTCTGGATGCCGTTTAGTTTGTAATGTAGTTTCTGTGACTCGAATGAGTTTCTTTGCAGCAGCAGCAGCAGCAGGTAAGTCATACAGAGGCTGTCCAAAGTTTATTTATTCCTTGACGTCACAATCGAATGAAGCTAGGGGTACAAATGCCATATTTGTACCTGCAAACGGGATTTCAGTAATGAACTTTGTTTGAGAGAGGGTCTTCGTCCGAGATCACTCTCATTTTCTAATGAATTCATACGTAGCAGAATATGTAAATCGTTTTATCATACACAAATGGTCTCTTGCAGTTGTCTACTCTGGGACATTAACTTCATTTCTTGTTGTCCCTGCCTACGAGAAACCAATTGACGGTTTGGAGGACCTACCGAGAGCAGTTGGTGATGGATTTATTCTGACTATGGTCGGGGACACAGTCAATGAATTTATGTTTAAGGTCAGGATCAGCGATTATGATTTATATTTAAGAAACTGGTCAGAAATGAAAAACTTCTCATTATTAGTGGGGTACGACCAGTGATTATGTATCTGGGGAAAGGACTCTTTCAATGTGTATTACATATGAGTAGCGGAGTCCTTCAGAAAATAATGTTTACATTTTGCATTGAACATTTAACGTCATTTTGTAAATTTAAGGAAATGCTCATAAGCAAAAGGTTTTTCGTGTTCTATTGATCACAAATGTTCATACTTATAAGCAAAAAAGTTTTATATATTCTCTTAATCACAAATGCTTAGCCTTCGTAGAAATATAAAGGTTAAACATCTAGCAATCTCTTTTCATGAATGTGAAAATCTACTTTTTCAACCATGGTCAATATTCATCCAATATTCAGCCACATATAATGAATAACACGACTTAACTTTTTAAGGAAGCGACCGACGGCATTTACAAACAAACCTATGCCCTATTCAACCATAAGAACAGATCAAAGAGCTTTGTGAAGTTCAATCCAATTGGGCTGAGACTCGTAAGTAACAAAATACTGTCATTTGCGTACTCACTCTGAAGCAACATGTAATATGCTTTCAAATGACTAGTTTAGCTTACGTTTTTAATCCCAACTAAGGCTGATGTTTCAAAGGGGCAAACAGGAATTATCCGTGCGTCAATCCTTCCAACGCCTTATCAATATAAAATCATGATATTTCTTAGGTTTATGAGAACTTTCCATGTCAGAATTCCTACTCAAAGCTTCCTTTACTTTCTCGCCGCTGAAGGTCTTGCAGCAGAAATCAGTGCACATCGGGCCGTGCCTTAACGGGAAACATTTCACGGCGACTTTGGGGATACAAAGGTTCTACGTGGGTCGCCATTTCTTCTTTCCGAAGTCTATTGGATTCGCCTTCCCACCAGGGGCTCCTTACCAAAGAAATTTCAATACAGTGTAAGTCTCAGTTGAATTTTGTCTCAAATCATTGCTCAACAAATCATTGGAAATTCTTGCATACGTGTGCAATTCATTTGGAAAAGCATTTATATATATGTGCAACACATTTGGATAGACACTCATTCACGTTTGGAAATGCATTCATACATGTACAATACATTTGGAAATACTAAGTTGAAGGTAGTTGAACGATTCCATTTGTTTGGTTTCGCAGAAAACATTGGCAACTCACAAAATACTATCAAAGATAAAAAAGAAAATAATAACCTAACAGCGTGAACCATGCGACCTCACTCTATTGTTTTCGATGTCGTGATGTGCGCGGTAATCGAATGTCAATGTGTCATTTATCGGTCTAAGAAACATCCTCCGCTGAGCGAGAGACAACGATTGCACAGCATTCGGTGCACGCTCCTATACTATAGAGATCAAGAAATATTATTAGGTATACCAAAGAGAATCATACAGAGACGAACCAAATTGTTCAGTGAACGGCAACGTTTAGAAGATGGTCCTAGAAGTTGAACTCCTCCAAGCACCAACACAAGAGAGCAAGACAGTGCAGTTGTGTAAATGTTGCTGAGCAACAACCATTTGTGAATTTCGAATTCTAGCTCCTCGTCACGATATTATTTGAACCAGGAATCATGACTAGGTCTACACTGGAAGTCTTTGATAGGTGTCTAATGAATAAGTCTAATGAATAAGCAAACCACCTTTGATTTGATGAGAGATTCAGTTAGGCTTACTTTTTTCGGTTTTTTGTTTTTGTTATTTATCTAATCGGTGTCAAGTGAATACTATGGATAGGGAAGGAAACAGATGCAATGATCCATGCATTCTTTTTCCTCAAAGCCTAAGCAATACATTTTATTGGGAGATACTTTATTCACATCGGCCTAATCCCTCCATCACTCCTATTTGGCACCACCGCTCCCCCCAACCCAACATCTCAGGCTACTCCGACTCCTCGCTACGAGTTGGATTGCGTTAAAGCATCAGTAATGATAACGGTTATTTTTAAATTCCCCTCACCAACAACCGAAGCCTTAAAATCCATATGTTTATAGAAAAGCATCTGCTCAAAGTTACTAAATCTTCCAGTTCCCAAAATATTTGCATACACTCGTGATACACCCGGTATGATTGTTGCAGGCAGCTATCAAAGAACAACACCTGATTACAGCAGTAGGTTTTTATTGTAAAAAAAAATATCTGAAATAGACTTAAACAAGAAAGTCACCTTTCATATTTGCTATCGTTTCAGCTGCTTATAATGTGCTTATAGTGGTAGGTCTAGTCATACATGTGAAACTAATTTTGATTAATTTCTATTTAGAAGAAATGAATAGCTACAGATAAATTAACCCAAGAAAGCTTTCATGAACGTAAGCCTTTCTTAATGTATTCGTCAGTTTTCACTCGCACAGCTTTCCAAAGTGTCCGGAAGAAACGGGATGATATGCAAGGAATTCGATCAAAAGAAAGACGAAATTATATTTCCTTTTATGATTGCATTTTGACTTGAGATAGCTAGGTCTGAGTAAATTGTGTTAAGGAGTTATGAACAGGCTAAGAAAAAGGAGAACATGACCAGTAGAAAAAGAGTAACGGGAATAATAAAATAAAACAGATTCTTATATATTGTCGATTTAGATACTCATTCACATTACGTATCCGAGAGAGTATATACTGCTCAAAACAGACCTAGGGTAATCAGGTGTGAAAATCAGAAGTCAAATTTAGGCCCACTAAATGTGTCATTCAAGTTATTTTACTGAACAAAGGACAAAATTAGTTTAATTACACATTGATATTAAAGAATATTGAATGCTTTTATTTATCGGCTGTGGGAGACGAAATGACAACACCTCAGTACAGTACGATACGTTGGGTCAAGACTCTTGAGTTGAGAATAAAATTAGACTTCGCGGATTCATGGGTATATATTTTCCTTACTTTGCAAAATAATTGTCTTTGACACGTTGCATAAATCTATTCAATTTTAATCTAATTTATCAACATAACATCTTTGAAAGGAAATATTTATTGATAAGTAAATTCTCTGGCACCGGCATATGGCAGTATTTCCATAAAGAACATTGAGTTAAGATACTAAGCCAATAGTTTGTGAGGCGACTGTACATTACGTATTTTAGTTAATTTACTTTTATACTCTCATAGATGACGGCCTGTGCGCTGTCGACACGTTAGAGGAAATAAACCTAAGACAACTGAAATCTTTGTATGTCCTTAGCAAACCCGATATACCAGCTACATGCTGATGGAAAAAAGATGATAAGAAGAATAGAGAAGACTATATAAATTAAATGCCGTTGAAACAGCAATAATGATAATAATGATAATAATAATAATAATAATAATAAGGTAATAATAATAAAAATAATAATAATAATAATAATAATAATAATAATAATATAATAATAATAATAATAATAATAATAATAATAATAAGATGGATGCCGGGTACCAACTCAAGAAAAGAGGCAACAGAATCAAGCATTCTGATGTTCATGGACGACATCAAGCTGTATGGTAAGAGCATCAAGGAAATAGACACCCTAATCCAGACTGTAAGGATTGTATCTGGGGACATCATGGATGGAGTTTTGGAAGAGAAAAATGCGCCTTAGTCAACATTACCAAAAAGGCAAACATAAAGTAACGGAGAACTGAAGGGATAAAGCTACCAGATGGGAGCAACATCAAACACATAGCTGAGACAGGATACAAATACCTGGGAATGGGAATGGAAGGAGGGGATATAAAACACCCCAAAGAGATGGAAGGACACGATCAGGAAAAGAATATATGCAGAGACTCAAGGCGATACTCAGTCAAAAACTCAACGCCGGAAAATATGATAAAAGCCATAAACACATGGGCAGTGCCAGTAATCAGATACTGCGCAGGAATAGTGGAATGGACGAAGGCAGAACTCCGCAGCATAGATCAGAAAACCAGGAAACATATGACAATACACAAAGCACTACACCCAAGAGCAAATACGGACAGACTATACATAACACGAAAGGAAGGAGGGAGAGGACTACTAAGTATAGAGGACTGCGTCCAACATCGAGAACAGAGCACTGGGGCCAATATCTGGAAAACCAGTGAAGACGAGTGGCTAAAGAGTGCATGGGAAGAAGGACTAATAAAAGTAGACGAAGACCCAGAAATATACAGAGACAGGAGAAAGACAGACAGAACAGAGGACTGGCACAACAAACCAATGCACGGACAATACATGAGACAGACTAAAGAACTAGCCACGATGATAATTGGCAATGGCTACAGAGGGGAGAGCTAAAGAAGGAAACTGAAGGAATGATAACAGCGGCACAAGATCAGGCCCTAAGAACCAGATATGTTCAAAGAACGATAGATGGAAATAATATCTCTCCATATGTAGGAAGTGCAATACGAAAAATGAAACCATAAACCACATAGCAAGCGAATGCCCGGCACTTGCACAGAACCAGTACAGAAAGAGGCATGATTCAGTGGCAAAAGCCCTCCACTGGAGCCTGTGCAAAAAACATCAGCTACCTTGCAGTAATAAGTGGTATGAGCACCAACCTGAGGGAGTGATAGAAAACGATCAGGCAAAGATCGCTCTGGGACTATGGTATCAGAGCGGATCCTAGGGGGTGATACGTGCAAACAAGACCAGACGTGACGTTGTGACAAAGTCAAGAAGAAAGTATCACTCATTGATGTCGCAATACCATGGGACACGCAGTTGTTGAGAGAAAGAAAGGGAAAAAATGGATAAGTATCAAGATCTGAAAATAGAAATAATAAGGAATATTGGGATATGCCAGTGGAAATCGTACCCATAATCATAGGAGCACTAGGCACGATCCCAAGATCCCTGAAAAGGTATCTAGAAAAACTAGAGCTGAAGTAGCTCCAGGACTCATGCAGAAGAGTGTGATCCTAGAAACGGCACACATAGTAAGAAAAGTGATGGACTCCTAAGGAGGCAGGATGCAACCCGGAACCCCACACTATAAATACCACCAGTCGAATGGAGGACTGTGACAGAGCAAAAAAAAAAAAAAAAAATAAAAAAATAAAAAATAATAATAATAGTAAGAAAAGTGATGGACTCCTAAGGAGGCAGGATGCAACCCGGAACCCCACACTATAAAAACCACCCACTCGAATTGGAGGACTGTGATAGACAATAATAATAATAATAATAATAATAATAATAATAATAATAATAATAATAATAATAATAATAATAATTTTGGACATCATCAAGTTAAAAATGTTTCTAACTCAGGCCTTCCTTTTGTGATTCCAGAATCAGGAGACTTGTATATGCTGGGTTGGTGAACAAGGATTATGAGTTAGAACTACGTAGAGTTCCGAGCCGCCTAACGAAGCGAATAAAGACTCAAATCCTTGGCCATCACTCTTACCCACCTTCAGTTAGGATATATATATATATATATATATATATATATATATATATATATATATATATATATATATATAGTTATATATATAGTATATATATATATATATTATATATATATATATATATATATATATATATATATATAGATTAGTTATAGTTTCATGTTACGGATATAAGTGTTTTATAATAGACGTATTATAAGATAATTCGCTGCTTACGTGAATCAGATACAATTGCAAATATGAAGTATTTCGTTTGTCCATCTTTGGAGAAGCTTGTAATTTAAACATTATTATTATTATTATTATTATTATTATTATTATTATTATTATTATTATTATTATTATTATTATTATTATTATTATTATTATTTATTGATTTATTTTTTTTTTGCTCTATCCCAGTCCTCCAATTCGACTGGGTGGTATTTTATAGTGTGGGGTTCCGGGTTGCATCCTGCCTCCTTAGGAGTCCATCACTTTTCTTACTATGTGCGCCGTTTCTAGGATCACACTCTTCTGCATGAGTCCTGGAGCTACTTTAGCGTCTAGTTTTTTCTAGATTCCTTTCAGGGATCTTGGATCGTGCCTAGTGCTCCTATGATTATGGGGAACGATTTCCACTGGCATATCCCATATCCTTCTTATTTCTATTTTCAGATCTTGATACTTATCCATTTTTTCCTTTTCTTTCTCTTCAACTTCTGGTGTCCCATGGTATTGCGACATCAATGAGTGATACTTTCTTCTTGACTTTGTCAATCACCGTCACGTCTGGTCTATTTGCAGTATCACCCTATCCGTTCTGATACCATAGTCCCAGAGGATCTTTGCCTGATCGTTTTCTATCACTCCCTCAGGTTGGTGTTCGTACACTTATTACTGCAAGGTAGCTGATGTTTCTTGCACGGCAGCTCCAGTGGAGGGCTTTTGCCACTGAATCATGCCTCTTTTTGTACTGGTTCTGTGCAAGTACCGAATAATGAAACCATAAAATTATTATTATTATTATTATTATTATTATTATTATTATTATTATTATTATTATTAATTTCAGGCTGCTTTCTTCTTGATGTTCCTTGGTTACTTGGTGGCAACGGCAGCGTTATTAGCAGAGAGGGCCCTCTGGGCCTTATTTAGGGATAACAAATAACGGAAAAATAACAGAGGATCCTCATGAAGCCTTATTAATGAAGAGTCTCTACTGAGGAAAATATCGGTTAATTTCATAATTTATTTAACGTATTTTCACTTTTTTCAATGTTGGACACTAAATGTATATAAAACAGAACTTGCTTACTCTGCTTTTCTTCGATTTGCAATATATACTTTACGCTCCTCACACATCGTATTAAAAAAACAGATTGATTTTTTGATTTGGAATAAAATTTATTCTTCAACCTCAAGGAACGTGATGACTACGCAGTCCTTTGAGAATTTATAAAATGAAACGCGGGAATGAAATAACTGCCATACTCAACTTGATATCTTCTGATTTTATTTCGAAATTCATTGTTGTTAATTTGTTACCTTAGCTTCGAGGAACTGGCTATTTAATGTTTATTCGGGAAATGGTTAAAGAATCACTCTATGACGAGATGGTAAATGTATTGTAATTGATTTCATCAATAAACAACTGCATACTGAATATGATCTCTTACTTACCTAAGGTGAACATTATTAAGGCTTTGTACTTCATAGGCATTTGTCTATTTTTCTGGTGAAGAATCCAGTAATATTTCTATGGTAAATCATACCTGATTTAGATGTTTTTATGCATTGTAGTAATAAAATGTGAGACATTCCCTAGATAACACTTTTAGCTAATCGTTTAAAAACGTAACCACTAGTTTTTAATAATTAATTGCAAAATCAATGTCTTTAAAGGATTTGAAATCAATAAGAAAAGTTAAATTGCTTTAAATAACCGAAGAGTTTGTACTATGGTAAATTTGCCTCTGTCGAAACCTTCTAGTCTCACGTGATGGGGTCCGGGGTGCGGTGGGGGGTGGGTGGTGGGGGGGGGGGGGGGTAGAGGGGCGAGAATTGGGTTTTAGGCGGTAGTGTGGTCCTCCTGAAACGTGTGTGTCTCTCTCCAGGCTTCCTAAAGGACGGTTTCCAGTATTGATGAAATAGTTTTCCTGTTTACGCCCAA
>NC_061101.1:17274785-17284785 GCF_015104395.2 Macrobrachium nipponense | reverse complement strand
ATCACGGCGACTCCACGGAAGACAACGCCCCCGAAACGAGGTACTCCTGCAGCCGATGGAAATCAAATTAGCCGTGACGTCCCACAGCGTAGCGCAACACCCAGCAACGTTACAGCGCCGCTCAGGAGGTCCAGACGGCTGCAGGATCTGCTGCAACGCAACCATCGGCTCGAAGAAAGTGGCTTGAGACCTGGCTCAGGCAACCAATGAAAACGAAGACTCACCGCCACCAGCCAATTGGAGACAAGCATGGAGCAGACCCCCTGCTGTCAACCAAGATCAGTCCACCCTCAGCTTCCCAGCCCGAGGAAGTCTGGCAGCTCCAGACGAAACTCGCAAGTTTAAGAATGAGAGAGAGAGAGAGAGAGAGCAGAGAGAGAGAGAGAGAGAGATAGAGAGAGAGAGAGAGAGAAATCGGTAATGACTTTGATGACTATGGTATCATAGTTTATCTGTAAAATTCAAATATATACACCTATTTTGACCCTGTATTTGACTATGACCTCTATAGGCACTCTACTAGCCTGTTTAAGTAGCACGGGAAAAGCCGCTATTCGCAAAATAGAGAAGAATCTCTACAAGTGTAACGCTGCTGAAGTAGCCATTACTTTTAATAAAGTATGCTTGAGAGAGGGTCTGTTTACTAATATTATTATTATTATTATTATTATTATTATGTTATTATTATTATTATTATTATTATTATTATTATTATTATTATTATTCAGAGGATAAACACCTTTTCATATGTAACAAGCTTAAAGTGTCCATTCTTATTAATTCTAAGACAAGCTCTGTTTTCCCTCTGCCTGTTGCTGGCCACCCTTCTGCTCTCCTCCCTCAGACAGATTACAGCACGGGGGACGTGACCTCCAGCAATGTTGCAGCCGCGTCGCCAGGGGAACACCATGCAGCATCATCACAGCCCACAAGACGTTCCAGCAGAATTGCAAACAGGAATTCGAACATCAACAACGGAATTACCTAGTTGGGCTGTTGAGCGGTTCCTTCATGCGTTCGTCGTTGTGGAATTGTCCTGTTCAGAAGTTTACTTCGACGGATTTTTATAGTCATAATGTTCACTTGACTGAAGATGAACCTAGTACAAGGTTCGAAAGCTTTTATTATCCATTAAAGACCTTATACTCACATGCGATATTATTGTGGACCTGCAACCATTGTCATCATTTTCGACACTGAAAATTGTGCCCATTATTATTATTATTATTGGATTATTATTATTATTATTATTATTATTATATTATTATTATTATTATTACTATTATTATTCATTTAGAAGATAAACCTCTATCATATGGAACAAGCCTAAAGGGCCATTATTATTATTATTATTATTATTATTATTATTGAAAAGAATACCAAAGCTAACTGAATTTGTCTTATAAAGAACTTTATTTGTCTGATAATTCGTTTTTCATAATCAGCGAGACTGCTAAGTAATTGGCCTGTATCCATGGTGTTATTCTGGTATTTTGAATGTCAAAATCTGGTATTATCAAGACTAAAATATATGGAATATATATTTTATGCCGATTGCTTCTCAATATGTATCTGGAGACTTCAACGGGATTGCAGAAGGTGATCTCAGTTACAAAATCGTTAGTACAGTATTTTCTTATTATTAGTGTTTTTTCAGTCTGTTGTTTTTTTTTAATATCGACATGTTTGAGACCCATTTTGAGAATGGCACTCAACTGCTATTACATCTCCCGACCGAAGCCCTTGGATAAACGTCTAGCAGTCGAGCACTTCCTCGAAGACATCCATAAACAAGAAGACCTCAGGAATCTCCGCACGACTGATGCCCTGCAACCCCTTCCACTAGCCGAGGCCCTCACCGACCTGGGAGACTACAGAAGCAGCTGAAGGACGGAGTGTAGATAAGACCGCTGCCTTCGTATTAATCAGCACCGACGAATATCACCGCAAGCTGAATGACATCCCGGCTGACGGTACCAAATTCCGGAGAATTATGAAGAACCCTATCGATGAGATCAAGCGAGAGGCAAACAAGATCATTCAAACCACTAACGCCGGCTATAACGCCTCCCGCCACCTCCCACCGATTACCGGCGACTACGCCCTCTACGCCCTATCTAAAGCCAGATTCCTGCTCCGACGTATCATCTAGCAAAGAAGCTGAATGCTATGTTGATCCCCTACATCCCGGTAGGACTTAGCCTGAAGTCATCCACCGAGCTCTTAGAGGCCCTTAGAACTACCTCCGCTGAAGGTGTCATCGTTTCGATGGACGTGGAGTCCGTTTTCACAAACGTCCCTGTAGACGAAACCGTCCAAATGGTCATGGACATGCCCTCCGTGCCCCGCTTGAAAATTGTACCAAAAAGGTCACCTTCTCTGACTAACGTGGACATATGTTCACCCAGATGGACGGTGTGGCGATGGGTTCCCCCCTCGGAGTCTTGTTCGCCAATTTCTACACGGGAACCACCGAGCAGAGGGTCTTGGAAAGCAACGGCTAGCCGAAAATGTACGTGCAGTATATCGACGAATACTACGCAGGAAACCTTCCTCCTTCCAACGGCCGCCAGGCGACCCGCACCGAGCGCCGTCCAGGAGAAGCGGACATAATTTAGCAGCAGACGAGCAGAATCAATAAGATTCGTCCCGGAACTACTCCAGGGCTCGCAGCAACCAGCAACCCTTGCATACGACAATGACTAGAGCGAATCGCCCGAGGAGAAATTCTCCCAGGCAGCCAATCAAAAATCGACCGCGGATCTGACCACACCTTCCCCTTGGTATAAAAGCTGACCCATCAACAATGCCCACTCAGAACGTCCGTTGCAACGTCCAGGTGATGGCCAGGGAGATGGCTGAATCATGTCGACATTAAGAAATAACAGGCTCTGAAAAAACACTAATAATAAGAAAATACGGTACTAATGATTTTGTAGCGGCGATCACCTTCTACAATCCCGTTGTAGTCTCCGAATTCATATTAAAAAGCAATCGGAATGGAATATATGTTCCATATATTTCAGTATTGATAATACCAGATCTTGACATTCAAAATACCAGAATAACGCCATGGATACAGGACAAGTACTTAGCAGTCTCGCTGATTATGGAAAACGAATTATTAGAAAAATAGAGAAAATTCTTTATCAGACAAATTAAGTAAACCAATGTTTAGCTTAATAACAGACTTGTCAACTGTACATCTACCCATACTTGCTATATATATACCAATGTAACGTGTATGTCATTCCATTCACTCTCTGAAAATAATCGCCAGAGAGCGTTAGAAACGTCAGAGGTAACAAAACCGAAATAAGAAGGCTTTTCATGTCCATTGGAAATCTAATACACCAGCTACACGCTGATGAAAAGAAGATATCAAGAAGAATGCAGAAGACTATATAAATTGAATGCCGTGGAAACAGCTATTATTATTATTATTATTATTATTATTATTATTGTTATTATTATAATTATTATTATTATTATTATTATTATTATTATTATTATTATTCATTATTTTTTTTTTTTTTTTTGCTCTATCACAGTCCTCCAATTCGACTGGGTGGTATTTATAGTGTGGGTTTCCGGGTTGCATCCTGCCTCCTTAGGAGTCCATCACTTTTCTTACTATGTGTGCCGTTTCTAGGATCACACTCTTCTGCATGAGACCCGGAGCTACTTCAGCCTCTAGTTTTTCTAGATTCCTTTTTCAGGGATCTTGGGATCGTGCCTAGTGCTCCTATGATTATGGGATACGATTTCCACTGGCATATCCCATATCCTTCTTATTTCTATTTCAGATCTTGATACTTATCCATTTTTTCCCTCTCTTTCTCTTCAACTCTGTGTCCCATGGTATTGCGACATCAATGAGTGATACTTTTCTTCTTGATTTTGTCAATCAACGTCCACGTCTGGTCTGTTTGCACGTATCACCCTATCCGTCCTGATACCATAGTCCCAGAGGATCTTTGCCTGATCGTTTTCTATCACTCCCTCAGGTTGGTGCTCGTACCACTTATTACTGCAAGGTAGCTGATGTTTCTTGCACAGGCTCCAGTGGAGGGCTTTTGCCACTGAATCATGCCTCTTTTGTACTGGTTCTGTGCAAGTCGCCGCGCATTCGCTTGCTATGTGGTTTATGGTTTCATTTTTCGTATTGCCACTTCCTACATATGGGAGAGATGTATTTCCATCTATCGTTCTTTGAACATATCTGGTTCTTAGGGCCTGATCTTGTGCGCTGTTATCATTCCTTCAGTTTCCTTCTTTAGTCTCTCCCCTCTGTAGCCATTGCCATGTGTCATCGCCGGCTAGTTCTTTAGTCTGTCTCATGTATTGTCCGTGCATTGGTTTGTTGTGACAGTCCTCTGTTCTGTCTGTCATTCTCCTGTCCTCTGTATATTTCTGGGTCTTCATCTACTTTTATTAGTCCTTCCTTCCCATGCACTCTTTAGCCATCGTCTTCACTGGTTTTCAGATATTGCCCCAGTGCTCTGTTTTCGGTGTTGACGCAGTCCTCTATACTTAGTAGTCCTCTCCCTCCTTCCTTTCGTGTTATGTATAGTCTGTCCGTATTTGCTCTTGGGTGTAGTGCTTTATGTAATGTCATATGTTTTCCTGGTTTTCTGATCTATGCTGCGGAGTTCTGCCTTCGTCCATTCCACTATTCCTGCGCTGTATCTGATTACTGGCACTGCCCATGTGTTTATGGCTTTTATCATATTTCCTCCATGAGTTTTGACTTGAGTATCGCCTTGAGTCTCTGCATATATTCTTTCCGATCGTGTCCTTCATCTCTGGTGTTTTTTATATCTCCTCATTCCATTATTCCCAGGTATTTGTTATCCTGTCTCATCTATGTGTTTGATGTTGCTTCCATCTGGTAGCTTTATCCCTTCAGTTCTCGTTACTACCTTTTTGTATGTTGACTAAGGCGCATTTTTTCTATTCCAAACTCCATCCTGATGTCCCCAGATACAATCCTTACAGTCTGGATTAGGGTATCTATTTCCTTGATGCTCTTACCATACAGCTTGATGTCGTCCATGAACATCAGATGGTTGATTTTGTTGCCTCTTTTCTTGAGTTGGTACCCGGCATCCATCTTCTGTAGTACTTTTGTCATGGGAATCATGGCTACTACGAAGAGTAGTGGGGAACTATTATTATTATTATTATTATTATTATTATTATTATTATTATTATATTATTATTATTATTATTATTATTATTATTATTATTATTATTCGGAAGATAAACTCCTATTCAAATGGAACATGCCTACAAGGCCAATGACTTGAAATTCTCATTCAGATATGTCTGGATCTTTTTTCTACTACTCCTGGTGACCCCAGGTTCCCAGCCGACACTATTACGTACAATTTTCGCCGGGGTGGTAATAGTCACTGTTAAATATTATTGTGACAGAGTTTTATAAACAGCCATTCTAGCTAACCAAATAGCTAAAAGTAAAACCAAGTACAAGCACAAACATAAACAAGGCAAGGAATATGATCGAGGAAAGTAGTATTTTTAGATAAGCAAAGATTGAAAAAAAAAAACCGTAAATTCACCCAAAAATAAACCAGAATAGCAGTGAATAAAAATACATCAAATGTATGATGTATTTTCATATTTCCAATGTATTCTACGTGTATGAATGTATTTTCAAACGTGACCCACATATGAATTCATTTCCAAATGTACTACACACGTTTGAAACAAGTATTTCCGGTAATTTATAAATTTATCAAGCAATGCTTTAACACTAAATCAATCTGAGACTTACATTTTATTGAAAGGTCTTTGGTAAGGAGCTCCTTGTGGGAAAACGAATGCAGAGAAACTGGATCGAAGACTTCACGACCCACGTAGAATTATGTTCCCCCAATTCTAACATGGTAACTTTTCCATTCACGCAAGGATCAATGTGCACTGATTTCTTCTGCAAGACCTTGGGAGCCAAGAGGAAAGGAAAGGGAGGTTTTCTGAGGTACAAAGTTATGATAAACATTGAGATTTAATCCAGATAAGGGGACAAGATGATTAACCTGCCAAATTACTTGTCTGGGTGTCTGTTTTCACCCTTTGATCATCCCTCTGTAAGGTTAGAAAAAGAGTAAGCTAAACTAGTCATTTAGAAGCATATTACATGTTGCTTCAGAGTATGTGCACAAATTACACACTTTGTTACTTACGAGTCTCATGCCAATTTCAGAGCTGCTCACAAAACTCTTGGACCTGTCTTTATGGTTGAATAGTCCCCAGGTTTGTTTCAGAATGCCGTCGGGCGCGTCCTTAAAAAGTCATGATATTTATTATATGTTGCTGAATATTTTCCCTTATTTCAAGGAATATCATTAGATATTTAACCTATGTCTAACACCGAATACATGAAATATTTTGTTTATGAACCGGAACGTTTGATTGTAATTGTAAACATTTGTGATCAACAGAATATGCAGAAACTTATGCTTTCGGACATTTTAAAAGTTCATCGTTCTCAAAAACCTTTGATTTCATAAAATGACACAAAATGTAAAGTGTAATATTGATATTCAGAACGACTCCTCTATTCATATGTAAGACACATGTAAAGCATTCCCTCTCTAGATGCATGATCACTGGTCATTCCCCACTAATAATGGGAAATTTTACATTTCTGACAGTTCCATAAATATGAAGGATAATCGCTCTTCCTGACTTAAACATATATTCATTGACGGTGTCCCCGACCACAGTCAGGGTAAATCCATCCCTCACAGCCCTTGGTAGGTCCTCCAAACTATCGATTGGTTTCTCATAAACAGGGACAGCAAGAACGGAGGTTAAAATCCCAGAGTAGAGAACTGTAATATTATGAAATTATCTAGCGTATAATCTGTTGTGTATAAATTTCTTCGAATGGTTAAGATACATATTTTTAGCTTCTTGTTTATTGCATTAGTTCGAAAATAAATAGTAAAATAACAAATAAATTTCATATTCATTCAATATATGGTTTATTGTTTACGGATACTAAGTAGAAATGGACAAACAAATCCGGGACCAAAATGAAAAATCGAATTAAAAACCATGAATTCATTAATTTAAGAGATTCGAATACAGCATTGAGTGTAAGGTTACCCACTAGCTAATAATTTTCTGAAGGGCCACCCAAACTACCCTAGCATTCTTCATTCAGTTAGACGGTCAATGAACAAATAAAAATAAAAAAAAACTTAAATAAAATAAACTTACCACAGACGACCAAACAAAAAATATACCAGAAGAAGAAAGTTATTCTCTGAGAAAGGCTTTCGGTGTCGAGAAGGTTACCTTGCTGAACCAAATTGCGAAAACATGTTAAGATAATAAGTCTGCAGGTTCCTCTTCGGTTCTTGAGGGCGGAATTTCACTGATATTTCAGACTGAAGCTTCAAACTGGACCAATGGTCAGGGTCGCGATCACGGTGCAGATCCATACCTGTAATATAGCAAAGAGGTTATTTCTTATTTCATTATCTTTCAAATGCTTGTTTATAAGCTAATTAATCGTATTAACATAAGGTAACATACGTTATTATAGGAGAGAGAGAGAGAGAGAGAGAGAGAGAGAGAGAGAGAGAAAATCTTAATTAATCCAGTCCTACAATTACCATTTGATAGTATATAATTTACGAAATACTCTTGATCTTACTGAGAAATATATACCTATATATTTAATATATATATATATATATATATATATATATATATATATATATATATATATATATATATATATATATATGAATATATACATGTATGTATGTGAAGCATGTGTCACATACACTTTGTTATGCATTGAGAAATTTCAACCAAACTTGGTAAACAAATGATTTACCATCTGGAAAAGAATACTGTGGGGGTAAGGACATTCTCGACACCAACAGGGCAGGGGGAGGTAGTGAGAAGGGGATAGGATAGGGGTGAAACGTAAACCACATTTTCGAGGTCGCTGTGATGAATATTAACATCCCTGATGCCCTTTAATCCCAAGTTCAGCCCCCGATACGGACACGGGTGAGAAGGGTTGGGAAGTGGGTGACATGTAAAAATAACCGAAAAATAACAGATATTGTGTCTAACCATAGTTTTCAAGGTCACTGAGATGAATATTGACACTCACGATGCTCTTAGAGTCCAATGCAGCCCATGAGAGGGAGTGGGGAGAGAAAGGGATTGGAAGGGGATGACATGTAAAAATAACCGAAGATGGCAGAGAGGGGGAGAGAGAGAGAGAGAGAGAGAGAGAGAGAGAGAGAGAGAGAGAGAGAGAGAGAGAGAGAGAGAGAGTTTATTAGTTGCCATTCAGTATTCCTCGGCAGTGGACAGGTTGGCCAGTTAATATATTTATTATATATATATATATATATATATACATATATATCATATATATATATATATATATATATATATATCTATATATATATATATGTATATATATATATATATATATATGCATGCATATATCAATTTATACACACACACACACACACACCAAACACGCATATATAAAGCAAGGTTTTTTGCCACGAAGGAAAAAAATGAAAAAGTGAGATAGCCAAGTACTTTCGGTCCTGTTCGGACCCTTTACTGAGGCAAACTGATTTTACAGAGAACAACAAAGTCAAAAGAAGCTTAATATACAAAAACTGACACTACAAGTTTAGCCATAAGGGCGAATTTCACTCTACAGAAAGGAGGAGCCCGCCTGAGGCTAGCGCACCTTGAAGGATACCCACAGTAAACAAGTGATTCTTCCAGAAAACAGCCCCTACATTTTGAAAAACACGGGAGCATATATAATAATATGAATTTAAACAAAAATATTCCCCCCAAAATTATTATTAATTTATATTTCTTCGTCTTTTCATTAATAATAATTTTTTGCGGAAAATTGTGTAAAAATTCCTGATATTAAATTGTATATTGGTCCGTGTTTTTTCAAAAGGTACTGTTCTCTGGAAGAATTACTTGTTTACTGCGGGTATCCTTCAAGGTGTGGCTAGCTTCAGGTGGCTCCTCCTTTCTGTAGAGTGAAAATCGCCCTTATGGCTAATCTTGTAGTGTCAGTTTGTATATTAAGCCTTCTTTTGACTTTGTTGTTCTCTGTAAAATCAGTTTGCTTCAGTAAAGGGTCGAACAGGACCGAAAGTACTTGGCTATCTCGCTTTTTCATTTTTTCCTTCGGGGCAAAAAACCTTTATTTATACATGGCATCACGTTTTAAATACTTCGTGATCAAGTTATCCATATATATATATATATAAATATATATATATATATATATATATATATATATATATATATATATATATATGTGTGTGTGTGTGTGTGTGTGTGTGTGTGTGTGTGTGTGTGTATAACTGAATCACGAAAGTTAGGAACGTGATAAATCCATAAATAAAAGATATATGCCACGTAGGAAAAATAAACGAAGCAGGATCTGCGAGACCTTTCGACGTTAAACGTCCTTTACTGAACAGAAACTGACATAAATGAGGCAAAAGACAATACACGAAGATTCGTATAACTGACAGATATGGATTATAAAGAGATTAGTACCTAGAATCCGGACACACCTGGAAGAAGTGAAAACCACCACCGAATAAATTGGGTTGGTAGTTCAGTAATTGCAAGGTCAAGAGATGTCTTATCACAAAATCTTTTAGAATCTGCTTTAATACAACTTATTTTTCATTGTAATTTCAATGTTAGTCGTGGCCTTTTTCAATTAGGACCCTTGTATTTGTAACATGTTTAAGAATGACCTCAAAGATATAATTACTGACTTAAATAAAAATCAGTTGCCTTAGAATTATCTTTGTTGTAATGTATATCTGACATGTATTGTGAATATGGTTTTGTTTACCAAGTTCTGAATAGCTGTCACCTATAATCCTTTAATTGTCTTGTCTTTGTATCTGAGATGATTGTCTTAAACCTTTAATTGCACCCATTGTTTATG
>NC_061101.1:17252354-17274285 GCF_015104395.2 Macrobrachium nipponense | reverse complement strand
AAATATGCCATTTCAAGAGGCTAAGCGAATAATGGCATTGTGGATCATTGCCATAAGACAGGCGATGCCATTATCTAGGATAAGGACTCGATAATCTACAAGGTCAATGACAAAAGGCAAAAAGGGGTCTGTTGGAGTCCATTTTTATTGAAGCCATGTCAACGAGGAAGATAAATCTCCAGCCTAGTTTACTCCTTGAGCCACTTTCCTTGTCTTTATTTGCTTGTAGAACACTCTGCTAATATTAACAGACTGTAACCCCGCCACCCTTCTGATTTTGTATATAAAGCTCAGTCAACTTCTCTTGAAAATTAAGAGTAAACTATAAAAGTACTTGTTCAAGTCCCGCTTTCACCCACCTTCTTACGTGAATTTTAATATATATATATATATATATATATATATATATATATATATATATATATATATATTATATTCAGTATAAATATATATGTGTGTGTGTGTGTGTGTCTCACCTCTAGAGAAAATGGTTCCAAGATGGCTAATTCTCTACTCTTCGCGCTGGGTCTCCTAGAGAAAAGACAAGTATGTCCCTGATAGTAGGTGCGCTGAAATCGATGACTGTGGTCCGAATTGCTGTAATGAAAGAATTTTGGAATTCTAGATATTTTAAAACTAATATAATCTGTATATATATATGTGTATGTGTAATTATGTATACATATAAATCCATATATACATATCTATTTACATATAATATATAAATATATATATTATATATATATATATATATATATATATATATATATATATATATATATATATATACATATATATATATATAAATATAATATAGGTATGCATGTATGTATCCATGTATGTATGTACGTGTATATGTATGTATATACACATATTTACATTTATATACATATTGATAGATAGATAGACAGATAGATAGATAGTTAAAACTCGTGCCTAATCATTTTTGGAGACTGAGAAATGTATTATTCCCTCACGTGAACAATATAAATTTCATATTTCTTTTTTTTTTTTTTTTTTTTGAAGACTGAATAAAATTCTGAAAGAGTACTTATTAACCATTCATAGCAAGTCCACCCATAGAAAAATGGGCCTCCCTCCTTGCTGCCATTCCAATAATTCCAGTAATATTCCCGTCCGGCTGGGGATTGCCCCAAGCACCGTCGGGTGGGGGTAGTGCTTTAAACCTGCAAATATTAAAGTCACAATTATTGCACAGGAATACTTAGATTAACCATGATTATTTAACTGTGAACTAAAATGTGAGATTTATTGACTGTAATATCGTGAATAATTGTAAGTCAATCTTTTGAGTACACAAATTATATTTTGCGAACCTTTTCAAGTGGTACCTTCAACAGGAACTGAAGATATGACTTGCCTAGACGTACTGAGAAATTGTGTGAACACCTATTTGGACCTTCAAGCTTATCTAGTATATCCTTAATGGCCTTTGTAAGTGTCTGGTAATCCATTATAAAGAACAGTGTTCCCTTTGTGATGAAAAAAAAATACCATTTTACGAATTGAAATGTTAGAAACGATACGTACGTAAAGTTTAAAATCTCGCTGAACCATCTGAGCATCTTGAAGTCCGTTCCTGTACTCAGCTGAACGCTCCCATCGTCGTTTCGCTTCCCAAACACGAGGTCAGGAGCATCTTCATTGGCTGCTACGAGGATCTGTCTGCCTCTCATGTCACGGTACTGGTCGGGGTCATACAAGGGGAGGAGGAGCTGGGGTTTTTTTCCTTCGTTGGTTCTGCGCCATTGTCCTTTGTAGGCAAACCTGCGTGAAGTGAAAACCTTTGATTGAAACCGCTAGGTAATGCTGAGAGATAATCTCATGTCGAGCTGTGATATTGAGCATAGCAACAGGCAGAGGATTCAAAAGATAATCTCTGAAGCCTAAGGCAAAGACTAAGTAGGATACATTGACAACATTAATGAAAGACTAAATGATGATATCTTAAATTCTATTTATATATATTTCACTAAGAGGCATCTCTCTGCAATGACTTGAATATGGGTAATATCATTAACGAAGGAATTTAGGAGAGAGAGAGAGAGAGAGAGAGAGAGAGAGAGAGAGAGAGAGAGAGAGAGAGTATATGCCTGAACGTTCAATGTACTAATTTTTTTTGTTTTGGCAAATGGAAAACATAACAAGAATCCGTCCTACATTTTCATTTGTGAATTGAAATTACCTGTTTTGTGTGTGTGAAAAAAAAATTTACTACTAATCAGCAACACCATAAATGCGTCCTACAATAGAAAATACCTGATAATTCCATCCTCCATCACATTTGCAGAAAACACGAGGAAATTTCCACTCGTTTCTTGCTTAACTATCGTGACGTGGGTCCCTTCAAAGATTAGATTTTGTAAAGCAGCCATGGACTCATTTGTGGCTTCTCCCTTCTCGAATAACAAAATCCAATTGACCAGATGACTCTTGGTCCTTTTAGCTTTGATCTGAAAGACGGAAAAAAAAATTCACATTAGAGAAGCATTTTTAGTTAAGATAGAAAGGAAATTATCTTCACTTTGTATGATTTAGTGAATCTCATCTTTATACTAGATGTGTGGAACGTAGTGGATAATATCTCACTGAGTTCTCTCATGAGAAACAGTAAATTTTCTAAGAAACTGTAATTTATAAAAGGAGTAAACAATATTTACTCACATTAGTATGATTTATAGTTGATATAGTTTCTCATTTTTTATAATTTATGGATTTGAAGTATATTCAAAACCTTCTTAATATTCTACTATTTTAAATAAAGCATCCATACAAAATGGTATTGAACTATTTGCCGCAATTAACCCAATTTGGTTAATAGATTTTAATTATCACTCTTAATTACCTATTTCCTGGATTCATACCATTTAAGTTCGTTTCTTCAATACAAAATCAGCTTATCAAACGAAGTAAATACTATATTTTCTACAATGATACCTTAGATCAAGTGTTATAACAACTGAACTATTTTTCTGTTTCAGCAAACTTCGGTTGTTCATAAAATATAAGAAAATGCAATTAATGTGAGATTTATTGCTTGTAAATGGCTTGCAACTTTTTGCTTATTCAAAATAAACACTTTGAATAATAACACTGAATAAGGACGAAAAACATGAGTTATACATAACTGAATATCAACACTGAATAATGACAAAAGGCAAAAGTAGACGTTACCTTCTGAAAGATGTCCAAAACCTTTTGAAAACTGCATAAAGTCAATAAAAATGTGCCTGGCGTTGCAGAAAGAACGATCATGTCTACGGTTCCTGGATATGTATCGGAGTGGAAGGTCATCAACCCAGACATTTCATTGGATATCTCCCTCAGAATGCTTTGAGCCTTTTCTGTTTTGTGGGAAGGAGAAATAAAATCATAACTCGACGTCGATATTTGATAATCTCAGTCACTCAAGAGAGAGAGAGAGAGAGAGAGAGAGAGAGAGAGAGAGAAGAGAGAGAGAGATTTCAAGTCTGAAGAAACATTTTTTCTTTACAGAAATATCGAGACAGTCAAAGGCCCCGTTATTTATAAAGCTTAATGCCCATTTCATTCTTTGACATTTCCTTCTCACTTCTTAAAAAATGGATAAATAGACAACTTATATGATTCCATAATGAATCTATCCTTCCATTTACTTCAAATATTATTTCATTAGTTTATGTTCAAGCTACAAGTCAAGATCCATAGCACAGTGATAAGTGATAAGACCAGTGGTAATGTATGGATCGGAAACATAGGCTCTAAGAAGAAAAGAGGAAGTAAAGCTTGAGAGAACAGAGATGAGAATGCTGAGGTGGATTATGGGAACATTGCTGCTTGAGAGGTTGGAAAATAATCAAATGAGAAGAAGGGCAGGCTTAGTACAAATAAAAGAGGTGTTAAGAGAGTTACGATTAAGATGGAATGGGCATATGTTGAGGATGGATGACGAGGAGAGAAGAACCTGTTAACGGAAGAAGAACGAGAGGGAGAGAGAGAATTAGATGACGAGCTAAAGTATAGGAAGATATGGAGAGAAGAGGTTTGGTGTAGGATGATGCCTTTGATAGAAGGCAGTGGAGAAGTCACATCAGGCGACCGACCCTTTAATGTAGGGATAACGGTGGGAAAGAAGAAGTTCAGATTTAGTCATTATAAGTATTTAAGAATAAATTCAAAAGGCGAAGTAAAATAGGGATTTTATTTTCTCAAGCACTCAAATTTATTGAAAACTAATTTTTCTTATTTCCGTTGACTATTCAAAATATTTCCTTATATCACTGACATAAATTATGCAGTAAGAATAAAAACTTACCTTCGTGACCTCCGTCGTAAAGAAGTTGGATGTTGAAGAGAGTTGAGTTAACCAGTTTCTTCAGAAGTGTAATGAAACTGTTTCCAAAAGCATCACTGAAATTATAACGAACAAAGTTACACCACGAAGGCAAAGTGAAACCATTGAGATGCTAAGTACTGTGACCTTATCTTGGGTAATAAGACGAAAGGACTTGGCATCGCAATATTGTTTCACTCTTCCTTCGCGGATGAAGTTATATATATATAATGAATATATATATATATAATTAATTTTTTAAGTAATTCCAATACAAGGTTTAATTCTTTTTTGCTATTTGAATTTCAAGTGTACTGAATTTAAATTACCACAAGTAATAATAAAGTGTATTTTCAACACCAGAATATAGCAGATATGATTATCATTGATAAAATCAATTGTTTTCTTTTTGGCCAAAAAATTATACTGTATCATTCATTTTCATCTTGTGATGCTTTATTTATATGTGTATATATATATATATAACATAGTGATGGATGTTATAATAGAGGAAGTAAGGGAGACAGTACCATGGAACATATTGTATGCGGATGATATTGTTCTGTGTGCAGAGAGCAGGGAAGATCTGGAAGTGAAATTGGAAAGATGGAGACAAGTACTGGAGGACAGAGGAATGAGAATAAGTAGATCCAAGACAGAATATGTGTACCACCACTGAGGGGGATGATAGAGAAAGTATTCAGCTTGGTGGAGAGCAAATAAGGAGAGTTGATAAGTTTAAGTATTTTTGTTGGGATCTTTTGTTAACGCTGGAGGAAGTATGGAAGAAGAAGTAAATCATCGGGTACAGGCAGGCTGGAACAACTGGAGAGCGGACTCGGGAGTTCTTTGTGACAAAAGAGTGCCGCTTAGGTTAAAAGGAAAATTTCACAAGACTCGTGGTAACGAACAGCAATGCGTATGGTACGGAAACAGCAGGCATGAGAAAAGCAGAGCAGAAGAAGATGGATGTGGCAGAAATGAGAATGCTTAGGTGGATGTCTGGGTAACAAGAGTGATAGGATCAGAAATGACTACATAAGGGGGTCAACTAAGGTGGTGGAAGTGTCAAAGAAAGTGCAGGAGGGGAGGCTGAGATGGTATGGACACCTGTTGAGGAGAGATGAGGACCACGCTTGGAGACATACTGTGGGGGTGGAGGTGCAAGGAAGAAGAAAAAGAGGGAGACCAAGAAAGAGATGGAAGGACTGTGTGAGAGGAGACTTACATGAGAAGGGAATTGATGAGGCAGAAGCACAAGATAGAAATAGATGGAAACGGCTCATCCGAAACGGCGACCCCATATAAAAATGGGAACAAGCTAGGAAGAAGAAGGAAGAAGATTTATATGCTATAATATTAATTAATCTATATATTATATATATATAGATATACTATATATATATATTAAATATGCAATATATAATGTATATATATATACAATGTTAATTTATATATCTATATATATATTATATAAATTTATAATTATATATATGTACATACTAATTCACAGAGAATAATGTTTTTCATATAATATAGTGTCATTTTCTGATAAAAACGAAAACTATTGATATTTTTTTTAATGATAATCATATACGCTATATTCTGGACCTTGTAGGCTGGTGTAGGCATTACTTAAGTTCTTTCCAGCGCCCCTTCAACCTCTGCCTGCTACCTCTTTCACTCCTTTTACTATACCTCCCTTCATATTCTCTGTCTTCCATCTTGCTATCCACCTTCTTCTTACAATTGTTCCATAGTGCAACTGCTTTAAGGTTTTCCTCCTGTTACACTTTTCAACCTTTCTACTCTCCATTTCCTTTTGCAGCGCTGAATGACCTCATGCATCCCAGTGTTTGGGTAAAAAGTTCAATATTCTGTTCTTTCTATGCTATGTTCTGCTTTTGAAAATAATCGTTATTACTCAAGGCGCTTAAAATTCCAGAACACTTGAAATTCAACTCCAGATAGAATTAAATCTTGCAGTGTAATTACTTAAATAAGGAGGCATAGGATTTAGTTACCGGAACAGATGAAACATTAAAACTCTAAATTTTAATTTCATGCCAAATCTAATGAAGATGCGATTAGTCCCTTTGCTAATCTTCTTCAAATGAAACAATAATAATCGTTTCATTTTTCAGTTAGAAACATTATTCGACGGTAAAGTTGTCTGTAACTCAAACCTAGAATTAAATTGCTTCAGTTGTGCCGTTAACCTAACCCTAGACCCTATTTTAATTATCTATGATACAAGACTTTTTGCTTATCAAATTTCAGGTGTATTTTAACATTAGATGATATTGTAGATAAGGGGCGCAGGTTATGACCACTGAATGACGCACATCCTACGTACGTTTTGTTACCAATACGATACTTCAAACCCATTGCAGTCTGAACTGTGGCGTTTGCTGACCATTCCACCATGAGGAACGCGTTTAGGATGACAATTAACACTGTTGAGAGAAAAAGGGTTACCACATTTCCACAAACATAAGGAAAAACTCCTGATATATTTCTTTCGTGGTTTAATTTATCAATATTTAGAATGGAAATAACACGTATAGCTAAACCTAAGCATTTATGTTGTTATAATCAGATCAACAATAGGGAGATATTGCTAATGACAAAAAGATTAAACGCTACATTTACTCGTACATATAGGGTCTATTGAAAGTGATTTAAAATTTGGAGAAGTGGAGGGATGTTTGTCTATCGTTTTACAGCATACAAGCTCTACAGCCACTTACCTAGAGTACCTTTAGATACAAGTCCCATCCTGCAGACCAATCTGAAAAGGATCTATTAGTTTATACTTTTTTATATATATATATATATATATATCTATATATATATATATATATATATATATATATATACACACATACATACATATTTATATTTATATGATATTCATATATATATACATATAATATATATATAAATGTATATAAGTATATGTATATTATATGTATATATAGATCAAAATCTAAAATATACACATTTTCACATGATATATTTCTGTAAATATCAATGCAGATAGATACACTACATCAGCCTTAAAAACAAGGGTGTCTGTCCTACTTTTCTGTGTTTCTTTTTTTGTTTGGAAACAATGATGCAATATGGAAAAATTTACAATACAAAACATTAAATACGTTACATTAATAATGATGAAAAGTCGAGCCTAGTTATAGTCAATAAAGATGGCCCATTTAATTTTATATATATCGTTGACTACTCTTTTGAGACTTTTCGCTATCGTCCATTTTGCTTTTGCGTTAAGATGAATCCAATAACTAGATCAGAAATTTGGTAAGTTGCAGTAGGTTGCATTGTAATAATTCCTTGATTTTCCCCACGTGAATCCTAACTAATGGTTGGGAATAATATATATATATATATGTATCTATATATATATATATATATATATATATATATATATATATATATATATATATATATATATATATATATATATATACTTACTTACTTTAACGAGAGGAATGAAGAGTGAGTAAGTGTCAAGAAAGTGAAACAAACAAGTAAACAAACAAACAAATCGATGAGAAAAGTCCAAAATTTAAGAAAAAAAAAATTTCCATAACTGAATCTTTTGAAATTCCATATTTTGTTTTCAAGCGATTTTGTGACATTCTGTGTAAATTTGTCTAATAAAAAAAAATATGTCGTACAAAAACTATCGATTTGTAAGATTTCACTAGTAATTTAGCGAGTAATTGGAGATGTAGTTATTACTTGAATGGTACAGTGTTCTCTACAGAACGAGGTAAGGAGAGAGAGAGAGAGAGATAAGGGTCTCAAGACCACTAACCCTCTTCCGTTTCGTGTTCCTCAATGTCTTCAGGACGACCCTTCCTCCTCCAGATCTCCTGGGCGAGTGGGAGCTTCCAGGCGTTGCCAAGCATCTTTAAGGCCCTCTGCTTTGATAATTGATTCCCTCTCCTTATTCATTTTACAATGGCTTCACTCCCAGTCGTCAAGACCCGTCCATTTTCAGTGGCTAAGTTTTCTCTCTTTGTTCGGCAATCGTGGAATCAATACACTCATGTGTCTTGTTTATTCTTTAGTTGTTCTTTATTCATCATTTTTTTTGTAATGGACCTAGCCTTGAAACAGCTGGATTTTCTGGCAAAGGAATCAAGCTTGGATAGTTACCCTGTAATTGGACGCTAAGAATTTCATTATAGACAAAATTTAAAAAATCAATCATTGATGCAAATCATTCTATCACAAAAGCAAAAAGGGTTCTACATCAGGAGGGAACTCACATTTTAAAAATAAATGGAAGATAATGGAATTATAAGTGTTCAAGTGAAAGGCGTATTAGCTTTAGGAATGGCAAGAGTAAAACATATATTATAGAATAATTATGAAGTCAGAAAATGGTCAAGTGATAATGAAATTGAAAGTCGTCGCGAAAGACATCATCTGTGCCTGTCTGTGTTTGGGAAACGATAAGAGTTTGTGCAGATGGAAAGTCTGAAGCCAGAATGGAAGAGGGCAGAATGCCTAAAGTGGTTATGGAGGGATCAGTAGAAGGGAAAAGAAGAAAGGCGGGAGAGAGACCGAAGAGGACGAAATTATTATCAACTAAAAATTCCCCTTTCGGTACATATATGAAAATATATCAATTCCGAGGTAGAGCGAATTAGATATTAAAGGACATTTGTAGCTCGAATGATTTATATGAATCACGGTGATGTGATAATTATTCATAACATGGCTACTTGGGTCAAACGTTCGAATTGGCTAACATGGTAGAGGGGTTCATATCGATTTTAATTACGAAAACACCAAGTTCGACGGTGATTTGTGAGGTCAGAATCGATATAAACTTATAGCCTCTCTGTTGGCCGAATCGGCAACATCAATGTCCGTCCTCATTTCGTTCCCGTCCATTGGACGGTGGTTCGATCCCATGAGGGGACGAAATTATTATCAACTAAAAATTCCCCTTCGTACATATATGAAAATATATCAATTCCTAGGTAGAGCGAATTAGATATTAAAGGACATTTGTAGCTCGAATGATTTATATGAATCACGGTGATGTGATAATTATTCATATGTATATATATATATAATATATATATATATATATATATATATATATATATATATATATATATATATATATATGTGAGTGTGTGTGTGTGTGTGTGTATTACATATAAATATATATATATATATATATATATATATATATATATATATATATATATATATATATATATACTATATATATATACATATATATATATACATATATATATATATATATATATATATATATATATATATATATATTTTTTATATAAGGCATTACCGCGCGTTGTCCGCCGCGGTTGAAAAACGCCCTGCGTGAACCTAGCCTTAGAGGTTCCGTGACAGATTCCTGTTGAGCGTTTTCCATTGAGCATCTGAAACTTACAAGTTTCGTATTTTCAATAGATGAAGCGAAAAACGAATTTAATAATAATTCATGCGTTTCAAATGATCAATAGATGCCGACTATAAGAAACCCCATATTACGAAGGTTTTAAGTATCGGATGATCAGTTTACGACACCTAAAAGGAATCCAGAAGCATAGATATATAAGTTTCCCTTTCCGTGGAATCTTCGTGCAAACATTCTAGTGAAGGCGTTTATTATGCTGCCATGACAGTCACTTTGCGAAAGGTGATAGACAGATGAGTGACGGGGAGAGGTAAATATGCCTGAACTCGTGAATGACCAACGAAGGATTGATAAGTGTCTGAATATCTCAGTGAATTTCTTCTACTTGGTGGACGTAAAAGTCACACTTGCATTCCATAAACAGTATCTTCGGTTTAATAGTAAGTATAGCATTGACTGTAATGAAATAATAACCTTTGCAGTAAAACTCTTTTGTTACAATTACGTTAAGTATGAGCATCAGTGCTAGTACCTGAAGCCGTAGTGGGGTGCAAGCAGCAATCACTTATTAATAACTGCAGGGGAGAAAAGACCCTTCATTGGGTCGATTTTTGAGGTGTTTTGTTAAATAGCAATAGACAGCTTTATCTGCCCCTCCGTAAGAAAAAAACGTAAGCGAAGATTGTTCTTGAGTTTCTCTGTATGAAAGTTGTCCTCACAGTTTATAAACAGGCATCTACACAGATTCGCTCACTTTGAAGACACTATCGTAAAGGTAGACGCACTAGGTGGGAGTTAGGATTATCGATAACCAAGTAATAAAGAATTTAATAGAATAAGCAGAGTACGCAATCTTATAGAAATTACAGCTTTTAATTTTGACATGTCTATACAGAAAACCCAAGTGAAAGATCCATAAAAATAGGTGGACGCAAAAACGACAAGGCAATGATTATTGATTCATTCCTGCTTCCAAACTACTTAATGGTAGCTACGTCCTATTGCAGAACCCGCTACGGAACTTTAGGCTTTTTTTTTTTTTTTATAAGACTGTTAGTCCAATTACTTCCTCCTCAATCGTAGTTATGGTCCACCAAAGGTGGATAACTGACAGGCTCTGAAATCTCTGCTTGGGTTAACACGGGCCTAATGGATTATTTTTTAGGAATCACACCCAGATACAGATATACATAGAAAACAATTATTTATATATATATATATATATATATATATATATATATATATATATATATATATGTGTGTGTGTGTGTGTGTGTGTGTGTGTGTGTGTGTGTGTGTGTGTGTGCGTGTGTGTGTGTGTGTAAGAGAGAGTTTTTTTTTTTTCTGTAAAATACAGTGAGTAAATGTTAACGCACCGAGCAGAGAGAAACAAAAATAGTATGATAATGACAATGAAATATTTGCCAGTTAACTGACTGATACGGCACAGAAATTAAGAAAAGAAAAGAATATGAATTAGTACAAACCGGCTGTCTTCCATTTGTCATCCAGGACTATGAAGTAAAAGATGGAGAAGTGACATGTGTCGTGGCTTGTCGAGGGAATGAATTTTGCAAAGATTTTAAGGCTCCTGATGCAATAGAGAGAGAGAGAGAGAGAGAGAGAGAGAGAGAGAGAGAGAGAGAGAGAGAGAGAGAGAGAGGCTAAGATTGTGAAGTTAATAAGCTATGCAAAACTAAATATACTGGTGAATGCAGAACAGAAATGGGGATAAGAAACGATTTCTGGTTATTCAAATATTCACTTGATAAGTAAAAACAATCCCGTCGTTTATCCATACATATTGTTCGTAAGGTCTCATTTATCTATAATGGCGATAAAATCAATGCAACAGGTTTTAGGTCTTTTGACCTTCTTTTACTATAAGACTTTTTCTCTGGAATGGGTGTCTGCTATTCCTAGAGATTCATCTTTTTCAGATTTCAGATAGAGGGGTTCGTGGTGGTGGGTGCTCTTTCCTAACAGTAGCAGTTATGAATTATTATTATTATTATTATTATTATTATTATTATTATTATTATTATTATTATTATTATTATTATATTATTATTACCTACCTAAGTTCATTTATTACATTCATTTATTTTGCAAGAACATATCTAATCTGTTATGCCTTTACCTATCATATTCAGCTTTTGTTGATGTTCAAGATTAAGCTGGGCCTTATGCCAGCACGGCTCTTGTTCATAGAGTATCCCGCGGTGATCATGTATGAAATTGAAAGCTCAGCAGGCAAAGAAGAATAATATGAGGGAAAAAAGGGGAAAAAAGGGAAGGAATTACACCATAAATTTTTAATCGTGTAAACTCTACGGAGTTAGTATGCCATGTTACACTGAATCGAGCATCTCGATAATAGCAGAAGCGTCTATCTCTCAGTGGTAGAGAATCGATGGAGGAAAAGTCAAGGTTTGAAGTCGATGGTAGCGAGAGGTTGTCGTCGTGTCTAAAGTGTACAATTCTATATTTTGAGTGCAGACCAAAAAACGTTGTGCGTTGTTTGCAAACTTTGTTTGTATGGAGTTTTTTTACGATGCATGGAACCAGTGGTTGCATGGAACAGAAGGTGGGAACGACAGTAGTAGTCAGAGAAACCCGCTGGCCATATGCCAGAAGAAGACCTGTTTTTTATATAATCAAACTGGAAAAAGCTGAAATTCACCCCCACATATCCAAAGCAGAACACCTTTAGGTCATCGTTTTAAACTGAATCCCTTGTTTCAACTAATCAATGTAAATATCCATGTCTTTAAATGATTGGAAATTAATAAAAAGACTTTAAATGGCTTTAAATACCAACACAGTTGTACGATGATATATCTTTGCAATGTCGACACCTACCAGTCTCTCCTGACGGGTTTACACGTTCCAAGAACAATCACCGAGTATCTGAGGAACGTGACGGTTCGTTCCTCTCTCGCTCCCGTTTATTAACACCCGTTCTGAATTTGGGCCTGAGGAGCGAAGCCATCCGAACGCTTAGTCGAATGCCCTCGAGGAACGCCCGGTTCCTCTGAAGGGGAATTTGGGACTCAGGTGGTGACGTGATCGCCCTGGATGTGTGTCTCTATCTCTCTCTCTCTCTCCAGGCTTCTTAAAGACGGTTCCAATATTGAGGAAATAGTTGATGGCAGAATTGAATGCGTGGTTCTGGTTTATAGGTGGAAGAAAGAAGAAGAAGAATAACAAAAGAAAGAGACCTCTCTCTCTCTCTCTCTCTCTCTCTCTCTCTCTCTCTCTCTCTCTCTCTCTCTCTCTCTCTCAAAAGACGGTAGAGTGCTTCCTTTTTTTCATGCCATCAATATGGATGATAACCTATAAAAATTTATGTTCCTAAAACAGATGGCAACTCCTATACTCCGATTATTATAGTCACCCTTATATAAGAAAAAACTCTGTTTCAGAAGAAAATGAAGGAATTCCGTTTTCTTTCTTGCAAAATGTCGCTATATCCTTCTTTACGAGCGCCTCTGATGAGATAAGGAAAAAGCTTTCACTTCATAATCAGACCTTCCTTGTGTCCGTATATGTTCTGATGAAACTAAAGCCGAGAGGAAATAATCATATAAGATAAAAAGCAGATAATTGGTAGAATTATTTATGTACATACACGCTTATCAAAGGTACTAACCGTGCAACATATGACCACAAAATATGGCTAAACACTTTGATTCTTCAAAGCTCCTAGTAAATAGAACATATGAATACCCTTCCTAATACCCTGGCCTTCTCGGTGACTTACATGTTTACAGAATAATTATTCCTCCAGCAAGCCTAGGCTCGTATCCCACAAGATGGTGAGAAAAATACAAGGTTTTTAGCGGAAAAAATTTCAAATACATTATTCAACAAAGACTCGACTTGACACAGGTAAAGCTACAAGCAAAGATAATGGGATATATTTCCCTTAAGTCATATTTGAATCACAATTCTCCAGACCTTCAATAGGAATATGGAGTGGAAATAAGGTACATATATATAAATATATATATATATATATATATATATATATATATATATATATATATATATATGTGTGTGTGTGTGTGTGTGTGTGTGTGTGTGTGTGTGCGTATAATTATACACATATATACATCATATTTCATATATAATAATATAATAATAATAAGATTCCGGAAACTAACTGAGAGAGAGAGAGAGAGAGAGAGAGAGAGAGAGAGAGAGAAATCCTATTTATTTTCTTCTTCCTCTTTTATTATTCTTCTGCTTCATTATTCCACCTGTAAAATAGAATCACATATTCAATTTTAACATCAGCAATTCTTGACGTAAGCAGAAACCGTTTCTGCAACACTGGAACCGTCTTTAAGGAGGATCACACTACCGCCTAAGCCCAATTTCCAACCCCACCCGCCCCCAACCCTCGAGGAACCAGGCGTTCTTCGAGGGCATTCGACTAAGCGGTCGAATGGCTTCACTCCTCAGCCCCCAACGGGCCTTTGGGCCGTTCAGAACGGCCTTTAATTGACGGGCGCGAGAGAAGAACGAACCGTCACGTTCCCCCAGATACTCGGTGATTGTTCTTGGAACATGTGAACCCGCCAGGAGAGACTGGGATGTCTCGACAGTCAAATTTACCATAATGCAACTCCGTACTGATTTCAAGTAATTTAAAGACTTTTTATTTATTTCAAATACATTTAAGTTGGACTTAAGACAGCAGACAACTCTTTCTCATACTGAATCCAGGTAAAAATGCCACAGGAAAAAACTTCACATATGAGAAAGATACAGGAAAAAATGTCACTTTAATCTTTCCTAGATAGTGAACCCCAGCGGTAAATTTTGACCCGGTATGTATCAATGTAACCACTATTGTGGTACAATCCCATTGGGGATTTATTGTTTTAACTCAACATGTATCCACCTCTGCTGCGTGTTTAACACAAACCCATTTGGGGAGTACCGTAAACACTTAAACAAAAGACTGAAAATATAAAGATAATCACCCCAAGAAATATTGGGAATTTTTTCCTATGACTTTATTACTGGTCACCATAAATTATTGTCACTTTATTTCCTGTGAGTTTTTTTCATAGCCAAAATTGTGACTTTTTTTCCTGTGACTTGATCACCGGTCACCTTCATAGTGATATGATTAGACTGAGAAAGATTAGGAAAAAAAACAATGATAGCCTCGTGTGCTCAAATCAAATAATCTTCAGTGTCTACTTTACCATATTCTGAAGACGAATAAGTACCAAGGAAAGATTTCAATGTATAAATATGAAAACAATCCTCTGTCTTTGTAAAAAATAATCGGAATTCGTCAGACCACGGAACACTCAGAATTCATATTTTTTGCATCAACGTTTTTGTAGTGTAGAAGTATGAAGCATACGTTATAAATTGTTCATGGTTATTTGCGAATTACAAAATTTGATTATTATCAGATTCGTTGTTATTTTTCTGGTAGCTATACATCTTACTGTGGGATATATTTATTTTACGGCTGAAGGAAACTCTTGCTGGAGTAAATAAAAGATATCATTGATGTGCTTTTAAGAAATCCATCGGAAAAGGATTCTTTTAAGTCATTTCCTTTAATTTATGTCTACGGACTGAGGAGGGCTGTCTGAAATTTAATAGGAGATAAAATATATTGCGAACAATTTCCAGTTCTGTGAAGTTGCGAAATAAGTGCTGCCTGTGAATTATGGGTTAATAATACACACACACACACACACACACACACACACACACACACACACACACACACACATATATATATATATATATATATATATATATATATATATATATATATATACATGTGTGTGTGTGTGTGTGTAACTCATATATATATATATATATATATATATATATATATATATATATATATATATATATATATATATATATATATATGGCTGGTAAAAATGCTCTGTTACAACTAATAAAAGGAGCCCGTAAAACGCAAAATATAGAAGTAAGTCCTAGATTTCAGAGACTGCTGTCTCTCTCTTCAGGTAGGTAATGAATTCATATCTACCTGAATAGAAAGACAAGTGTCCTGAAAATGTAGTACTTACTTTTTATAGTTTGGTATTTTTATGGCTCATCTATATATATATATATATATATATATATATATATATATATATATATATATATATATATATATCTATATATATATATAATATATAGATAGATAGATAGATAGATATATATATACTGTACCTTTCCATTCACAGGAAATTGATGTTGATTTGGACAAGAGCAATAAAAAAAAAATCTATTTTCCCCACGGGAGTAGTATAGAAAAAATAAGTCAATGGATCATAATGGCTTTTGATCATAAGAGAGATTTGTGATAACGTCAATAGTTAAACGCTCCTTGAAAGAACACGTAAATAATCAAATATTCCGCTGAGGTAAGTTATCCATTTTAGCTTTTCTAAAGAATGCTGTCTGTTACTCTCCCTTCAACTTTCAGTCTGGAAGGACTGATCAGCGTGTCGTCACCGCTTATTATAATAGGTTCGCCTGAAATACAGGTTAGTTTTGTTTTTGTGTATATATGTATATACATATATATTGGAAATAATTAACACACATTCACGTGTGGAACTGAAATATATTTCTGACTTACTTCAGGGTCGAACCCAGGTCTTTTCATTGAAGGGCAAAGACGCTGCCATCAAAGCCATCTTTTATGACTTGTGTGGCTTTGCTAATAGAGGCCTTGCCTTTTAATTGAAACACCTGGGTTCGAGTCTTACGTGAGTCAGAAATTTATATATATATATATATATATATATATATATATATATATATATATATATATATATATATATATATATATATATATATATATATATATTGTATGCTACATTCAAAATGCATGTTTCCCCTCTTTGAAATGTCATGTAAGATTGTGCAACATTTTTTCAGATCCTAGATAGTTTAGAATAGGATGTTTTAAAATGTGTGTTCAGATTTCGCATTACGTGTTGTAAAAGAATATATATAACGTAAAAAGAGAGAGATTCTTTATCTGTTTGAAACTACGAATGTTTAACTTTTATGTCAACATTTTAAGATTAGAGGGTCTGCGAGATCCGTTTGCTTTCCAAAATCTGTCAACGCATGTGATAGCGAGAGAATTGAGTCTTGCATTGTTATCAAAACATGTCAATCTTAATTATCTCTCAGCCTCCGTTTCGATCGGGTACGTGTCTTTGCTTTATTTTTTTTTGACAGACTGGACTCGTACGCGTATGACTTTGATCAAAAACCACGTGCATGTTACTCATTTCTTTATGAAGATTGCATCAGATTTCAAAGCTACTGGAAGCATTGGTGACAAGAACGTTTTTGACATCTGACCTCTCCAGCTTCCATCAAAGAAGAAAATTTTCATTACATTCTATCTTAGGACCTCGAGGCAGTCAGATATCTCTCTCTCGCTCTCTCTCTCACTCGAAATCATTGAGATTATATAAACGTAACGTAAATTGGTCACTCGTAACTTGTGAGAAATTTCATATTTGATATTTCTTAGAGTTTATTTAGTATTATATAGTTCTTTTGTGGAATCTGAACAAACATTTCGTAACGGCGCCTGGTGTTTGTGAATTTTGTAAGACAAGACTGCAGCAGAGAAAGAAGTTGGTATACCAAAAAGGTAAAGTGAGTTATATTTTTATTAGTTGCAACTAATAACTAAAAGTTAATGGGAAAAGTGTTTGGTTAACTAATAACTAATAACGGATAGGAATTGTGTTTAACTAATAATGGATAGGGAGTGTGGTTAACTAATAATTGATAGGAACTGTGGGTTAACTAATATTGTTAGGAACAGTGGTTAACTATTAACAGATGGTTGTGAAGGTTTGGTAAAAAACTGTTGGTACAGTGTTTTGAGTGGAAAAGATTTACACTTTTACACATTGCGTATTTTTGTGTTTGTGATTGTTCCATTGTTTGTGCACTGTTCATTTTCTTATTGAAGTGTGTCTTTTTATTTTATATTTTCGTTTGCATTCACAATTTAATTGACTTAGTTATTTTCATTGCTTAATTATTGCACATTTAAGTAAATTTAACAATTTGTGAATTAATTTGTATTTACTTAGAATTCTTTCAAGTTTTATTGTGGTTTAGCACTTGTGAATTAATTTCAGATTTTCAATTATTGCCTAATACTTTTGAATTTTGGTTGAATTAATTTTTCTTGAATTTTGTGATAAATTAATTTTGATTTAATTTTACTTAATTTGATTCAAGAATTAATTAAACTTTACTTTGTTTTCAAGTAACAGCAATTTTCCCTGATATTGTGAATTTCACTTATAAAATTTTGAATTTAATAATAAATTTTGTATTTTAAATTTTTATAAGTGTTTTTTTATTTTTTTCCCAGTATATTTATATATTATCATGATTATATTTATGTTAGGTAGAAACATAGAGTGGTAATTGATTTGCTTTCCTTCAATTTATTTGAAGTGACTTAGAACCAGGGAAGTACTAGACTTCTGAAATCAGGGAAATACTTAGACTTTTAAAGTTGTTGATGGAGTGATGCCCTTTGATTAATTTAATTACTTACAAGATTACCTCACCACCGTTTTCGATGAACTTAGTCCTGATTTTCTGCAATACTGGTAAGTGTTAAGGGATCACTGTTGCCTTTAGAGTATTTCAGTCGTTTAAACGTGTTATGAGGGTTCAGGTGTCTGGCTTTTGTGAGATAATAATTGATAAATGGTAACCAGATACTTGGCACATCGTAACAATATATATATATATATGTTGTGTGGTATATATATGTATTTATATATATATTATATATAATATATATATATATATATATTAGTATCTTTTTTCTCTCTCGCATAAATATCTAAAAAACAAGAATCTAGGTTAGTTGTATTAGGTTACCTGTCAATTATTCCTTGATTCTCTCTAAGTGGAGCATAATTAATGGATGGCAATAAGATTTGAACCCAACCACCCATAACCAATTCAGTTACTGAATTCTTTTCAGGATGACCAGATGCCTCTGTAGGATGGTACTCATTGCTAAAACTACTCTGGGTAAGTTGATGTAATATTTGTATGGCGTAATTATAAGACATAAATAACTATCTACTTCTCGAACCTCCAAATAACTCGCTATAAGTCCTAGAGGTGAATATAGTATTTAGCCATTTTTATCAGTAATATCTCCCTCTTGTTAATTTGATTATAACGTCACAAATGCTCATGAACAAGTGTTCATGGTCTTTGAACTTCATTGATAGTACTAAAGGCAAGAAAGCAATATATCGATATTTATTTTCCTTCAGGTTGTGGAAATGTGGTAACCTTCTTTTTCTGTCAACAGCATTACGTGTCATCCTGAGCTCATTCATTATGGTAGAATGTTCAGCAAACGCCACAGTTCAGAGCTGCAATGGGGTTGAAGGATCACATTGTCCTCGGCTGGAAAAACAAAACGTACGTAGTTTGTGTTTACATCATTCAGTTTTTATAAACGCTGACTACAACCTGTGCCACTTATCTACGATATCATTCAACGTTGAATTGCATCTGAAATTTGATTAGCAAAAGGTCTTGCATTATAGATCATTAAGCATAGGGTTTAGGGTTCGGTTGACTCCACTGCTATAACAGTTTAAATTTATAGTTTTGATTTTTGAATAACACTGATGAGCCACGCTGTTCTTATGCATCTAGCAGTGTTTCTCACTCAAGGTGAAGGCGGTCGATTTTAAAGTTACTTTCAACTAACCAGCAGACAACTACAGTCTCTAAGGTTACTAATGAATCTCTGCAATTACTAGGAAATCTCCAAAGTTACCAGGAACATATCAAGGTTACTAGGGAAGCTGTGCAATTACCAGGAAATCTCTAAAGTTACCAGGAACTTCTTAATATTACTAGGGAATCTGTGAAACTACTAGGAAATCTCTAAAGTTACCAGGAACATACTAATGTTTACTAGGAAATATCTGAAATTATTAGGAAATCTCTAAAGTTACTAGGAAGCTGAACACATTTTCAATAGATTAGTACAATGTAATCGAGGGATAAGATTCATGAAACTTAAAGCTCGAATTTGAAATTGTTACCACTGTACTGGTAACTCAATCATAAACTCCTTATTTAATTACACCACAAGATTATACTTTATATATGCTGAAATATTAAGTATTCTATGTAATACTGTGGATTTCTGAAACCCGAATATGCTGGGTAAGGTTACAGTTCACGATCTATCAATAGTTCTCATTCTGGGAAAATGAATATATATATATATATATATATATATATATATATATATATATATATATATATATATATATATATATATATAAATTACTTATCACAATTTCAGTGATGCGTCTGGAAGCAGTTTCATTACACTTATGAAAGAACTGGTTAATTCAGCGCACTTGAACATACAACTTCTTTACGACAGAAGTAACGAAGGTAAGTTTTCATTTTTACTGTGTAATTCATATCAGTGATATTGCGGAATAATTTTGAATAATCAATTTAAATAGCAAAAAAGAAGAAAAAATCATTCTTTTTTTATGAATCTGAGTGCTTGAGAAAACAATGAGTCTCTTTTGCTTCGCCGTTTGAATTTACTCTTTAGTATTTATAACAACTAAATCTGAACATGAACTAATAAAATAATATTTGAAGTAAAGGCAAGGATAGATTCATTATGGAAGCATCCATATTTATCAAGTTATACATTTAAAAAAAAAAGTAATTAGGAAATGTTGTCAAAGGAGGAAATAGGTATTGAACATTACAAATAACGAGGCCAATGACATTCTAGAGATTTTTGAAAAAGAAAAATGTTCCCTCTAACTTGAAATGATCTGTTCTTAACTCCTCCTTTTTCAGAGTGACTGAGATTATCAAATATCGACGTCGAATTATGATTACATTTCTCCTTTCCCACAAAACAGATAAGGCTCAAAGTATGATAAAGGAGTTATCCACCGAAATGTCTGTGTTGATGACCTTCCAATCTGATACTTATCCAGGAACCGTAGACATGATCGTTCGTTCTGCAACGCCAGGCACATCTTTATTGACTTTATGCAGTTTTCAAAAGGTTTTGGACATCTTTCAGAGGGTAACGTCTCCTTTTAAGTTTTGTCATTATTCAGTGGTGATATTCAGTTATGTATAACTCGTGATTTTTGTCATTGCTCAATGTCATTATTCAGACTTTAATTTGGCTAAGCAAAAAACTTAAATTCATTACAAGCTATAAATATCACATTAACTGCTTATTCTCATATCTCATTAACAACCGAACTTTGCTGAAATATAGAAAATAGTTAAGATGTAAGTTTAATTATTATCATGCACTTAATTCGAGCTAATATTGTAAAGTATGTATTATTTACTTTGCTTTATAAGTTGATTCTTTATTGAAAAAAAGAACTTAAAATAAATAGTAGGAATCCAGTAGTTAGATACATAAAATATATTAACAAAACTGAGATTCACTTATGAAATATTTTACATATAGTTTAATTCTAGTTTTGTATTGGAACATTATCTACAATAGTAACATAGTAAGAATAGGTTGTGAAAAGATTTCAAATTAATAAATTATAATAAAAATGGAATAATACATATAATAATGTTTACTCCATTTACAAATTACAGTTTCTGAGAATATTTACCGTTTCTCAATTCACTAAAACATACAAAGTGAAGATAAATCCTTCTCTATCATAACTATATAAAGCATCTCTGGTATGAATTGTTTTTCCATCTTTCAGATCAAAGCTAAAAGGACCAAGAGTCATCTGGTCAATTGGATTTTGTTATTCGAGAAGAGGGAAGTCACAAATGAGTCCATGGCTGCTCTACAAAATCTAATCTTTGAAGGGACTCACATCACGGTAGTTAACCAACAAACGAGTGGAAAGTTCCTCGTGTTTTCTGCAAATGTGAAGGAGGATGGAGTTATGAGGTAATTTTTTTTTTTTATTGTAGAAAGCACTTGTAGAAATGCTGATTAGTAGTTTATTTTTTTAAACAAAAACCAGGTTATTTCAATTCACAAATGGACAAGTAGGGTATATTATAATTATGCTTTTCACTTGCCCTGCCCCCATACCCACCCACCCCCACAAAAAAAACTTTCAGCAATT